>NC_135958.1:43705941-43929772 GCF_053455715.1 Rhinoraja longicauda
ATTTCCTCGGGGGGGTTTGTTTCTGGGGGGGGTTATTTCTGGGGGGGGTTGTTGAGGGGGGGCTTGTTCTGGGGGGGGCTTGTTGAGGGGGGGGCTGTTGAGGGGGGGGCTTGTTGAGGGGGGGGGGTTGTTTCTAGGGGGGGTTGTTTCTGGGGGGGGGGTTGTTTCTGGGGGGGGGGTTGTTTCTGGGGGGGGGGGTTGTTTCTGGGGGGGGGGGGGTTGTTTCTGGGGGTGGCTTGTTGAGGGGGCAGGGGGGGCAGCGGGGAGGCCGCTCTGGCCGGGATGTTGCTACTGTCCCGGGTCGGGTGGGTGTAGAGCCGCTGCAGCAGGGCGGCCTTGGTTGACTTTGCCCATGTGGTTGCGGGGGATGTGCTCGACAAGGATGAGCTCGGAGGGGAGCGCTGTACGCCGCCACACGATCCCTGCAACACAGGAACAGTCAGCGAGCCGCCCGTGGACACGCACAGACCCAGAGCCGCGTTACCCCCCTCACCCACACAGGTACACCCCCCCCACCCACCCACGCGGGTACTCCCCCCCCATCCACACTGCCACCCCCCCCCACACCTGCGCCCCCCCACACACCTGCACCCCCCCACACACCTGCACCCCCCCCCACACCTGCACCCCCCCATCCCATCCCCACTCCCAACCCCTCCACCCCCCGCCCCTCACTAACCACACCCCACCCACCCACACCCCGCCCCCCCACAGCCCCCCCCACACCCCCGCACCGCCAGTCTCCCCGCACCTTCCCCCCCCCCCCCCGGTCAGCAGGTGAAGCCTGATCCCCGGCCGCCATCCCTGGCCTTACCGAGCCCAGAGTCTCAGCTGTGCCGTGGTGAGGGAGCTGCCGGCATGGAGTTGCACCACCGCCACCACCTTCTGTCCCCACGTCAGGTCCGCTGCTCCAATCACCACCACGTCTGCAGAGCACAATCAGTCAGAGCGCCCACTGGGCACAAGGTCACTCAGCACAGAGACAGGCCCTTCGGCCCACTCTGTCGCTGCTGGCCCTCAGCAGCCCACCCGTGCTGAACTGTTCCCCACGTCCATGCCCAGGCGTGGCTGGCACTGAGCCCACAGTGATGCCCAGGTGTCAGTGTGTGGCAGCAGAGGGAGTTGCCGGGGATGGTCAGTGTGAGAGGGCACTGGCCTTTCACACCCATGTCTAGGGACTTGGCCTCATGATTATGGGGCTCAGCACGAGGGCCGGGTCAATGCTTAAGGCTTCAAAGTTGGGGCTTTATTTCATTTATAGGCGACCCCTGCGTTAAAAGTGAGAGGAAAAAAATTGAAAGGAACGTGAGGGGCAACTGTTTCCACACAGAGGAGGGTGGGTGCATGCAACGAGCTGCCAGGGAGCTAGCTTCTCGGCCTTTTGGCTAAGATCAAGTGTAGTATCTGTTCTGGCACAATCTAATGTTCTTATAAGAACAGTACAAGAGCAGTATCTGCATTGGATCATCGACGAGGAGCGGAGGTCAGGAGCACGAGGCTGGTTTAGGGGTGGATCCATGCTGGTTGGGTAACCAACCTAACACCCTTATCCAGGTGGGATGGCAGCAGCAAGTGGAGCTGGAGGGCAGGGTATCCGGAATACCCTGCGAGTATCGGTGAAGGACCTCAAGGAGGGGAACCCTTTCTCAAGGGACCTCTTCATCAAGAAGGTGCTGCTGGAGGCCTGTGGATTCAAGGCCGGGGACATCTTCTGCCTCCAGGACTTCCCAGGTAACGGATATTTCGCCGTTACCTTCCAGAACCCGGCGGGATGGCAGAAGTTGCTGCAGGACTTCCGTGAGAAGGGGGATGAACCCCCTGCTGGCGCTCCTGAAGGTGCAGCCACTCTTCACCCTCCCCACCCAGAGGGAACGGATGATCACGGTGCACATGTTTAACCCACATGTGCCCATCGTGGATGTCCTCACCTTCCTTGCGCGCTACGTCGAAGGGGCCGGGAACTGCGTGGACATAAAGGACTTGTTCGGGATCTGGACGAGCAAGAGGCAAGTGAAGGTGAAGCTGAGGGTGGACGGGAAGGGATTCATCATCCACCCTCCCTCGGTGTTCGCCATCGGAGGGAACCGGGGTTACATGACGTACGCGGGGCAGCCCAGGATGTGCAGGAAATGCAACAAACCTGGGCACGTGGCGCAGAATGCAGGACAGTCGTCTGCAGAAACTGCAAAACTAGAAGGCCACGAGACAAGGGATTGTAAAGAGAGTAAGAGCTGCAACCTGTGTGGGGAGGGAGGCCACCTTTACAGGGCCTGCCTAAAAGAGCAAGCACGTACGCACAGGCGATAAGAGGGGCCGCTGCCAGCACCCCCAGTGTGGACGGACGCCTCCTACCACGGCAAAAGCCCAAATAGGAAATGAGAGCAGGGGCGATGACAGCTGCGACCACCAGGAGCCCCCAACCGCAGGACAGAGCCCCCCAGGCCCCTCCCCACGAGGGTGAGTCGATGGAAGAGGGGGAACAGGAAGAGGAGAATGGCAGTTGGTAAAATCGAGGAAAACATTGAAGGCTGTGCGCACGGAGAAAAAGGCGGAGGGGGCAAGCAAGCCCCAAAAAAGAGTCCTCTCCCAGGACGAGGCCAGCAACCTCTCCGCATCGGAGGATGAGGCGACCGGGAGGGAGCCGACAACGGAAGCAGAGGCAGAGGAAGAAAACGGGGGAGGAGGAAGGTAAGAGAAAGAACGTGTCTGTTGCCCCCCAGCCCCAGGAGACTGGGAGCAATGCCAAGGGCCCCAGCCCCAGGAGAATGGGAGCAGTGCAGCGGCCAATGGGCCCCAGCCCCAGGAGACTGGGAGCAGTGCAGCGGCCAATGGGCCCCAGCCCCAGGAGAATGGGAGCAGTGCAGCGGCCAATGGGCCCCAGCCCAGGAGACTGGGAGCAGTGCAGCGGCCAATGGGCCCCAGCCCCAGGAGACTGGGAGCAGTGCAGCGGCCAATGGGCCCCAGCCCAGGCGACTGGGAGCAGTGCAGCGGCCAATGGGCCCCAGCCCCAGGAGACTGGGAGCAGTGCAGCGGCCAATGGCCCCCAGCCCCAGGAGACTGGGCAGTGCAGCGGCAATGGGCCCCAGCCCCAGGAGACTGGGAGCAGTGCCAATGGGCCCCAGCCCCAGAGACTGGGAGCAGTGCCAATGGACCCCAGCCCCAGGAGACTGGGAACAGTGCCAATGGGCCCCCAGCCCCAGAGACTGGAGCAGTGCCAATGGGCCCCCAGCCCCAGGAGACTGGGAGCAGTTGCCAATGGGCCCCAGCCCCAGGAGACTGGGAGCAGTGCAGCGCCAATGGGCCCCAGCCCCAGGAGACTGGGAGCAGTGCAGCGGCCAATGGGCCCCAGCCCCAGGAGACTGGGAGCAGTGCCAATGGGCCCCAGCCCCAGGAGACTGGGAGCAGTGCAGCGGCCATTGGGCCCCAGCCCCAGGAGACTGGGAGCAGTGCAGCGGCCATTGGGCCCCAGCCCCAGGAGACTGGGAGCAGTGCCAATGGGCCCCAGCCCCAGGAGACTGGGAGCAGTGCAGCAGCCAATGGGCCCCAGCCCCAGGAGACTGGGAGCAGTGCAGCGGCCAATGGGCCCCAGCCCCAGGAGACTGGGAGCAGTGCAGCGGCCAATGGGCCCCAGCCCCAGGAGACTGGGAGCAGTGCAGCGGCCAATGGGCCCCAGCCCCAGGAGACTGGGAGCAGTGCAGCGGCCAATGGGCCCCAGCCCCAGGAGACCGTGAGCGGCACAAACGGCCAATGGGCCCCTGCTCCGGGAGACCGTGAGCGGCACAACGGCCAATGGGCCCCTGCTCCGGGAGACTGTGAGCGGCACAACGGCCAATGGGCCCCTGCTCCGGGAGACCGGGAGTGGCACAATGGCCAATGGGCCCCAGCTCCGGGAGACCGGGAGCAGTGCAGTGGCCAATGGGCCCCAGCTCCGGGAGACCGGGAGCAGTGCAGTGGCCAATGGGCCCCAGCTCCGGGAGGACCGGGAGCAGTGCAGTGGCCAATGGGCCCCAGCTCCGGGAGACCGGGAGCAGTGCAGTGGCCAATGGGCCCCAGCTCCAGGAAACTGGGAGCAGCGCAGTGGCCTCGCCAGAAAATACACCCTGTGCTGAGGAAGCCACCAACCTGTACCACTACCTGTGCGACAGAAATGTGCAGGAACTCAGCCAGATGATTGGCATGCGGGAGGATCGCCTGGGACACTAAAGGACAATGGAGCTGAAACTGGCATCCCTAAACGTGCGCAGTGTGAAGAGCACTGCGCGATGTGTAACCGCCTTGCAGTACCTGGCCAAGGTAAAGGCGGATGTAACCTTTTTACAGGAGTGCGGGCTGCCACACCTTCGCTGCTATCGGAGGTGGTCGCGATGGTGGCCCCACGGACTGTCGGTATGGTCGGGGGGGAAATGATTGTCGTGCGTCCGGTCTGGGGATCTTGCTGCGGGGAGGGGGCTTCACCATCACTGAGGTAAGGGAGGTGGTGGGGGGGCGTCTCTTGGTGGTGGATGTAATGTACCGTGGTTTCTCCGCTCCGGCTGATTAATGTGTATGCCTCACCCAGGCGGAGCGAGCGGGTGGCCGTCCTCCAGTACATGGATGTCGCCGTCTTCTGCTCGGATCCAGGGTCGGTCCGCAGACTGATCAACGTCTGCGACCAGTTTGAGTTGGCCACGGGGGCCAGGGGTAAACCGCAGGAAGAGCGAGGCCATGCTCTTTGGCAACTGGCCCGACCGATCTTCCATCCCCTTCACCATCAAGCCTGACTTCCTGAAGGTGCTGGGGATCTGGTTCCCAGAACAGACAGCCAGCTTGTCTGGCAAAATGCCTCATCGCCAGAACTCACCAACAAGCACCAAGACATGGCTTGGCTGGCGGTGAGGGGAGCCCTCCCAGTCAGATCTTTCCTGCACCGCCGGAACCTCACTACCAGCGCACGCTGCCCTCGGCTGCTATGGAGAGGAGACGGTGGCCCACCTCTTCAAAGAGTGTGGATTTGCCAGGAGAGTCTGGAGAGGTCTGCAGGGGTCCCTGTCACGATTCATTCCGAGCAGCTCCGTCACAGAGGACTCTGTGCTCTACGGACTGTTCCCAGGGACGCATTCCGAGACTGACATCGAGTACTGCTGGAAGGTCATCAACTCGGTGAAAGACGCTCTTTGGTCTGCCCGATCCTTGTTGACCTCCCAGCAGAGCGAGCTGTCCGTCAAGGAATGTTGCCGACTGGCCCACTGCAGACTGCAGGAGTACGTGCTGAGGGATGCACTGAAGCTCGGTGCAGCCAACGCCAAGGCCCTGTGGGGGAGGGACCACAGTCTAGGGTCCTTCCGCTGCTGGACATGGGGTGGGGGGGGGGGCAGGGTGTTGTGGAGAGAGACGCCCCTCCAAATAAGGGATACTGGGTAAATGTAATGTAATGTAAGTAAATGTCTAAGTAAATGCCTGTATTGAATGTGTAACCTCCGGAAATGTCGGATGGGTTTGTTTAAAAAAGATGTTTTGTAAATGATATTTATTACTAGAATAAAGTATTTTTTGATATAAAAAAAAAAAAAAAAAAGCTAGCTGCAATAGTTAACATTTAAACGACATTTGAACAGGTACATGGATAGGAAAGGTTTAGGGGGATGTGGGCCATATGTGGGCAAGTATGG
Organism: Rhinoraja longicauda; assembly: GCF_053455715.1. Taxonomy (NCBI): domain Eukaryota; kingdom Metazoa; phylum Chordata; class Chondrichthyes; order Rajiformes; family Arhynchobatidae; genus Rhinoraja; species Rhinoraja longicauda. Next base: position 43,711,590 of record NC_135958.1, read on the forward strand.
CTTGGGTTGATGGGGCACCTTGGTGGGCATGGATGAGTTGGGCCGCTGCTGTGCCAGTCCAACCAAGCAACGCGCGTGGGTCTGTGCAGGGAACACTGACCTGCAATGTCGGGATGGCCCAGGAGATGGCGCTCGATGTCCAGGGCACTGATCTTGTATCCCCCGGACTTGATGATGTCCACAGGAGGTGCGGCCCAGGATCCAGTAAACCCCATCCCGGTAGCACGCCGTGTCCCCTGCACAAGCCAGACACACGCCATCAGCAGCGCCCCGGCCGCCCGCCTGCCCGCCCGCCCGCCACACTCCCCAAACATCCACGCAGCCCTCCCTTCACAGCGCAGGCTAACAGCAGAGACACCACACTGCAGTGTAGCAAGAAAACTGCAGATGCTGGTCTAAATCGAAGGAGACACAAAGTGCTGGAGTAAGTCAGCGGGTCAGGCGGCATCTCTGGAGAAGGACTGGGTGACGTTTCAGGTCGAGACCAAGAGTCTCGAGACCAAGGTGCTGTCGATGTGGAGTTTGCACGTTCACCCTGTGACAATGTGGCTTTCCTCCGGATGCTTCAGATTCTTCCCACATCCCAGAGGTGCAGCTTTGTAGGTTAATTGGCCCTCTCTAAATTGTCCCTAATATGCAAGAAGTGGCTGCGAAACTGGGATAACGTAGAACTGGTGTGATTGGTGGTCATAGATACAAAGACCACAGTGCAGGAGGAGGCCATTCAGCCCTTCGAGCCAGCACCGCCATTCAATGTGATCATGGGCTGATCATCCACAATCAGTACCCCCGTTCCTGCCTTCTCCCCATATGCCTTGATTTCACTAATCCTAAGAGCACTATCTAACTCTCTTTTGAATCGGCCTCCACTGCCTTTCGTGGCAGAGAATTCCACAATTTCACAACTCTCTCTGCAAAACGTTTTCCCTCATCTCATTTTTAAATGGCCTCCCCTTATTCTTAAACTTCCTTGCCTGGACATTGGTGTCTTTGATCAGGTCCTCAGAGGAAGGCTGGCTCACACTGACCAGATGCCATTGGAAAGCCACTGGAAGCACAGCACTGATACTCTCCTCCACACAACTTGAACACATTCCCAGCGGCTTTGTGGTCAGTCATGCATCCAGCTGCATCACCTCCATCACACATTGTCCAGAACCAGGGGCCACAGTTTGAGAATACGAGGTAGGCCATTTACAACGGAGATGAGGAAAAACGTTTTCACTCAGAGAGATGTGAATCTGTTGAATTCTCTGCCTCAGAAGGCAGTGGAGGCCGATTCTCTGGATGCTTTCAAGAGAGAGTTGGTTTGAGCTCTTAATGATTAGCGGAGTCAAGGGATAGAGGGAGAAGGCAGGAACGGGGTACTGTTTGTGGGTGATCAGCCATGATCACAGTGAATGGTGGTGCTGGCTCGAAGGGCCGAATGGCCTACTCCTACACCTATTATTTATCAACAGGCGGTCAGAGCTGGGGTGAGGAGGCACGGAGCAAGTGGGAGAGGCTGCGGCCCGGCTAGCACACACCGCCATCCCAGAGCAACCCAGTATAGAGCAGTCCTCAACCCTGCACCGGCCCCTGTGGCAGCACAGTCTCGGGTGTATGAGGACTGTAGGAGGGGGCAGAGAGTGGGTCTTTGTGGCACTGGCCCCTGCGGCAGCACAGTCGCGGGTATACAAGGAGTGTAGCAGGGGGCAGAGAGTGTGTCTTTGTGGCACCGGCCCCTGTGGCAGCACAGTCGCGGGTATACGAGGAGTGTAGCAGGGGGCAGAGAGAGGGTCTTTGTGGCACCGGCCCCTGTGGCAGCACAGTCGCGGGTATACGAGGAGTGTAGCAGGGGGCAGAGAGTGGGTCCTCGCGGCACCAGCACAGAGAATTATCACGGAGGATGCATAATTAATTCCAATTATCGTGGAGTCCCCTATCCCTCACTGAATGTGGTCTGTGGGTCAGGAAGTCTACGGTCCAGTTGCAAAGGGGAGTGCTGTGACTCCACGTTTCACGAGTTTGGACAGTTTGGAGATGAGCTTGGTTGTGATAATGGTGTTGAAGCAAAAATATACTTGCTGAACAGAAGACTACACTGGCAACGCCCCGCACCACGGCACGCCACAGGGCATCACCCCCCCTCCCCCCACACCGGCGTCACCCCCCCCACACCAGCATCACCCCCCCACACACCGGCGTCACCCCCCACACCCGGCGTCACCCCCCCCACACGGCGTCACCCCCCCCACACCGGCGTCACCCCCCCACACCGGCGTCACCCCCCCACACCGGCGTCACCCCCCCCACACCGGCGTCACCCCCCCACACCGGCGTCACCCCCCCACACCTGCTTCACCCCCCCACACCTGCTTCACCCCCCCACACCAGCATCACCCCCCCACACCTGCATCACCCCCCCACACCGGCGTCACCCCCCCACACCGGCGTCACCCCCCCCACACCGGCGTCACCCCCCCACACCGGCGTCACCCCCCCACACCGGCGTCACCCCACCCCCCACACCGGCGTCACCCCCCCCCACACCGGCGTCACCCCCCCCCCCCCCACACCGGCGTCACCCCCCCCCCCACACCGGCATCACCCCCCCCCCACACCGGCGTCACCCCCCCCCACACCAGCGTCACCCCCCTCTCCCCCACACCGGCGTCACCCCCCCTCTCCCCCACACCGGCGTCACCCCCCCACACCGGCGTCACCCCCCCCCACACCGGCGTCACCCCCCCACACCGGCGTCACCCCCCCCCACACCGGCGTCACCCCCCCCACACCGGCGTCACCCCCCCCCACACCGGCGTCACCCCCCCACACCGGCGTCACCCCCCCCACACCGGCGTCACCCCCCCACACCGGCGTCACCCCCCCACACCGGCGTCACCCCCCCACACCGGCGTCACCCCCCCACACCGGCGTCACCCCCCCCACACCGGCGTCACCCCCCCCACACCGGCGTCACCCCCCCCACACCGGCGTCACCCCCCCACACCGGCGTCACCCCCCCACACCGGCGTCACCCCCCCCACACCGCGTCACCCCCCCACACCGGCGTCACCCCCCCCACCGGCGTCACCCCCCCACACCGGCGTCACCCCCCCACACCGGCGTCACACCCCACACCAGCGTCACCCCCCCCACACCAGCGTCACCCCCCCCACACTAGCATCACCCCCCCACACCAGCATCACCCCCCCCACACCAGCATCACCCCCCCCCCACACCGGCGTCACCCCCCCCAACACACCAGCGTCACCCCCACACCAGCGTCACCCCCCCCCACACCGGCGTCACCCCCCCCCACACCGGCGTCACCCCCCCCCACATACCAGCGTCACCCCCCCCCACATACCAGCGTCACCACCCCCCCCACACCAGCATCATCCCCCCCACGCCGGTGTCACCCCCCCCACCAGCGTCACCCCCCCCCACACACCGGCATCACTGCCCCCCCCCCCCACTCTACACCCATGGCGCCCACACCCCCAGCAACTATCCTGGTCCCACACGTGGCACCCCACACGTGGCACCCTAGATGTGACACCCCACACGTGGTACCACCCCACACGTAGCACCACCCCACACGTGGTACCACCCCACACGTGGCACCCCACACGTGGCGCCCTAGATGTGACACCCCACACGTGGTACCACCCCACACGTGGCACCACCCCCACACGTGGCACCACCCCACACGTGGTACCCACCCCACACGTGGCACCACCCCACACGTGGTACCACCCCACACGTGGCACCCTAGATGTGAAACTATTCAAATTAATATCATTATTGGAGCAGTAAAATGTGAACAAAGTGTCGTGATGCCATAAAATCCACAGATGCTGTAATCTGAAATGGAAACCAAGGCGGCTGGAAATACTCGGCAGGTCAGGCAGCATCGAGGTGTAGATATACAGAACAAGTGCTGCAGGTGGAAGAACAGAGGGCCTCTGACCCAACACATTGACGTCTCTCTTCCCCCAGATGTGGGCTGCTCTGCTGAGTATTTCTGTTTTTACATCGGTCTTGGTTAAGGTGCTTTAGTCCTTGAGTCAGAGGGAGGTGAATCTGTGGGATCCATTATCACAGAAGGCTGTCGAGGCCAAATCAGTGGATATATTTAAGGCAGATAGATTTTTGATTAGTACGGGTGTCAGAGGTTATGAGGAGAAGGCAGGAGAATGGGGTTAGGAGGGAGAGATAGATCAGCCATGATTGAATGGCGGAGTAGACTTGATGGGCCAAATAGCCTAATTCTGCACCTATCCCTTATGACCCAAACATGTACCTTTTCTTTGTCATTCCAGATGCCAAAAGAATGCCGTGCACAATTCCAAGAGGCTGAGTTTGCATTTCACCCTGTGTCAGCTGGTCTATGATCAGTGCGAGGGAATATTAACTTCAATTGCAATTCAATTCTCAGGAGTGAACGACGGGTTTATAATAAATGCCTCGACCACTCTGGCAGCCCCGGCCTGGAGCTGAACGTGCACGGGGTCTCAGCCCGGAGCCGAACGTGCACGGGGTCTCAGCCCGGAGCCGAACGTGCACGGGGTCTCAGCCCGGAGCCGAACGTGCACGGGGTCTCAGCCTGGAGCTGAATGTGCACGGGGTCTCAGCCCGGAGCTGAACGTGCACGTGGTCTCAGCCCGGAGCTGAATGTGCACGGGGTCTCAGCCCGGACGGAGCTGAACGTGCACGGGGTCTTAGCCCGGAGCTGAATGTGCACGGGGTCTCAGCCCGGAGCTGAATGTGCACGGGGTCTCAGCCCGGAGCTGAATGTGCACGGGGTCTCAGCCCGGACGGAGCTGAACGTGCACGGGGTCTCAGCCCGGAGCTGAATGTGCACGGGGTCTCAGCCCGGAGCTGCCGCCTCATGGACTCCAGCTTATTGAGCTGACCTTCCGCTCCATGAGGGAACTGCCCATCTGTGTTTAACTACACTGCTCATTACTGACTTCCCTCTCTAATGGTCTGTGACAGAGGCCTGTCTGTCGTCTCTGTGCTCTTCCCCCGGGATGTAATTAAACACAACCCCTGCCTGCACAATCCTGAAAGTGGCTTGTTTCCTCAAGCCCTGAGCGGTTCTCAGTAATCTGGCAATGCTGCAGACATTTAAACCGGAACAAAACCATCCCTGTCACAAGCTGCCAATGCCAGATCAGATCACCACAGCTCCCCACGTGCCGTCAGCTGTAACCGGCCCATGCTGTCGTGGTGTTTGAGGGGGGATGCCCTGTACATGCAGTCACTGCGACTGTTTGCCAGTCTGTTTCCGCACAACTGGCCCTGACTTTCGGTGAATTGAGCAGAAAAACTATTTGTTTCAACATAAACAGAGAATCTCTATTCATGAGCAAGATGCCGGCTTATCAGAATGCACAGAACAGTCCAGTCAACGTCAGTGTGGAACCAAGTCACTGCCTTCAGTAAACGACTGGACGCCAGGAGCAGCAATGAGCATTCCCCCAACATCAATAAAGCACCCGTCAAGTGCAGACAAATGGCCAACGCTCTCCACCATTCACAGAACGTGGGAAAGGGCAGCCTTTACGGCCCATGCCTGCTGGCTTTGTGGAGTAGCAGTAAGTCAGTCTGTGGGACAAACGTGCTCCCATGGAGCGGGTGGGGGGAGGGGGGTAGGAGGGAGGGGGGGAGAGGGGGGGATTCCCATCCAGTGACACGGAAGGCTGACTCATCACTGTGAGTGTGCGGTTCGGATGGGAACCTGCAGATGGTGGTACTACCCCTGTCCTCCTTACTGGTGCAGGTTGCAATCTTTTTACAGCCATATAAAACAAGCCACAACCCGGTTAGAAACATCACAAATAGGTGCAGGAGGAGGCCATTTTGGCCCTTTGAGCCAGTTCCGCCATTCATTGTGATCATGGCTGATCATCCACAATCACTAACCTGTGCCTGCCTTCTCCCCATATCCCTTGATTCGCTAGCCCCTAGAGCTCTATCTAACTCTCTTTTAAATTCATCCTGTGAATTGGCCTCCACTGCCCTCTGTGGCAGAGAATTCCATAAATTCACAACTCTCTGGGTGAAAAGGTTTCTTCTCACCTCAGATTTTAAATGGCCTCCCCTTTATTCTAAGACTGTGTCCCCTGGTTCTGGACTTCCCCAATGTTGGGAACATTTTTCCTGCATCTAGCTTGTCCAGTCCTTTTATAATTTTATACGTCTCTATAAGATCCCCTCTCATTCTTCTAAACTCCAGTGAATACAAGCCTAGTCTTTCCAATCTTTCCTCATATGACAGTCCCGCCATCCTGGGGATTAACCTCGTGAACCTACGCTGCACTGCCTCAACAGCAAGGACGTCCTTCCTCAAATTAGGAGATCAAAACTGCACACAATACTCCAGATGTGGTCTTACCAGGGCCCTGTACAACTGCAGAAGGACCTCTTTACTCCTATACTCAAATCATATAACAGCCATGTTTCAGCCTCAACCCAGACTGACGTACCCAAGACAGAGAGAGCCGCCCCCTGTGCCGTGGCCCTGACCACCCAAATCCCAGTGATCCCACATTAAACGTCTCCAATGGCCCGCACTCTGAAACACTGCGACGTTCACCAGTGAATCAATGTGACACATGGCACAGAGTAACACGCTGAGATACCCCTCTCCCTGCACTGCTATGTTCTCCCATCTGCTGACCTTCAATTCCTGTCTCATTTTCTTATAGCAATTCTGAAGCCCAACATCAGTCTCTCATGGAATGACAGTCATAGTGTTGGCCAGTTCAGAATCAGGCCCTTCGGCCCACCATGTCCATGCTAGTTTTCATGCCCATCTGCACCCATTTACCCACACTATGTCGTGCCCTCTATGCCAGGCCTATTGAAGTACCTGTCTAAATGTTTCTTCAACATGTGATTCCATCTGAATCCATCACCTCCACAGGGAGCACGTTCCAGATACCAACCACTCTCAGGTAAAGTAACACTTCCTCTGTCAAGCTCCTCATGTTTGCGGATGACACAACCCTGATTGGACTGATCCAGGATGGGGAGGAATCTGCCTTCAGATGGGTAGTGACACAGCTGGCGTCCTGGTGCCATCGCAACAACCTGGAGCTCAAAGCTCTCAAGACAGTGGAACTAATTGTAGACTTTCGATGAGCTCCCCCTCCCCTCCCCCCACTCACCATCAACAACACCATAGTCACATCTGTGGAGTCATTTAAGTTCCTTGGAACCATCATCTCCAGGGACCTTAAATGGGGGGCCACCATTGACTCCACAGTCAAAGAGGCCCAACAGAGGATGTACTTCCTGCGGCAACTGAGGAAACACAATCTGCCACAGGCAATGATGGTCCAATTCTATACTGCTATCATTGAGTCCGTCCTCACCTTCTCCATCATGGTCTGGTTTGGCTCAGCCACCAAGCACCACATCCGGAGGCTGCAACGGATCGTTCGATCAGCTGAGAAGGTTGTTGGCTGCCACCTTCCCCCCATTGATGAACTGTACACTGTAAGGGCCAAGAAGTGAGCGGGCAAGATCATCTCTGACCCCTCTCACCCTGGCCACAAACTCTTTGAAGCACTTCCCTCTGGAAGGTTACTCCGGACTGTCAAAGCAGCCACAGCCAGACATAAAAACAGCTTTTTTCCACGAGTGATAGTTCTACTCAATAACCAAAGTCTGTAGTATCTTTTTTACTCTGGTTTATTTTCATCCACATGTTTAGACCGCAATGTTATATCCTTACTGTTTTTTGATGTGTTTATGCTTTGTTCTTAACTGTATGTTTGTGTTGTCATTTGTGAGCGGAGCACCAAGGCACATTCCTTGTATATGCACATACTTGGCCAATAAATTTATTCATTCATTCATTCCCTCAGATCTAATTTAAAGCTCCTTTCTCTCAAACATATTCCAACTTGTTTTTGATTCCTTTACCATGGGAAAAAGGTTGTGTCTCTCCACCCCTCATAACTATACACGCGTCTATCAGTTCACCCCTCAGCTCTGCCCTCCAGATGCACTGACCAGTCTGTGCATTGTCACAGGCTCTGAATACACATGGAATCATTTGTAAGCATTGAATCAGAAAGAATGACACAATACCTGTCTTGAACCAGCCATCTGATGTAAACGATTCCCCGGTTTCCTTTGGCTTGTTCCAATATTCCTGGAAGATGGATGGTCCTCTGACCTGCAGCTCTCCATCCTTACCCTCCAATCCCGGCCTCACCTGACAACAAAACACTGCAATGGTTCAGCACGGAGTGGCAGAGGGGTGGAGGTAGCAACAGTCACACTGTATGCACCATGTGGAATTTAAGCCCACTCCTACAAAGACCTCATCCACTCAGCTGTAAACCCATGCACCAGATTAATCCCGGGGGGGGGGAGAGGGAGGAAGGGGGGGAGTAATGGACAGAGAACCTTTTAGGTCTGGATCTTTCTTAAAACTGCTGGACTGGGGGGAGAGGAGAGAGAGGTGGAAGAGATGTAGGGTAAGTGATGGGTGGTGGTCTAGGTGTGGAGATATGGCCAACCTCTCTTTTCCAGCTCGCCCCTACTCCATCAGTGTGTGTGAGACCCCGCACACCTCCTCTACACTGTGGCTCTCTCACCCTCTGGCCTTTGACATTTATATGCTGGGTTAAAGGTTCTGACTGTCTACACCATCTAGGTCTCTCATAATTCTATATACTTGTCAGATCTTCCTGCAACCTCTGGTGTTCCGGAGAAAATGATGCATCTGTTCTACGGCTGATACCCACTAATCCAGGAGCATTCTGTTCTTATATTCTCAAACACTCATCCGTGAGACGTCCGTGTTTTGGACAAACAGATCTCCTTCCCCAGAGGACCTTTCCTGTCGGCGCTACGCTGTAATCACAGCATTCGCCCCTTTCACACCTGTGTCACACTCGTTCTGCTCGGTACTGATGTTGAACAAAGCTGAAGCCACTTGAGGTGGAGCCGTTGGTTTGAAGCGCTGCTTTTGCAGATGTCACAAGCACATGAGCGTGGGCTGGCTAAATGCTGATGGATGATCTTGTGCTGCCGGCAGCTGCAGTCTTCAACTCCTGCTGCATTGGCTGCACCTCCTCCAGCACATACAGATGGTGCCGGATCACAGCCCATAAGCCACAACGGCTGGCTCTGCACCTCCCTGACAGCAACACATCAACAACTTCCCACTCAGCTTGCAAACCGATGCATAACAAGAGGAGTTGAGTATAGGAGCAAAGAGGTCCTTCTACAGTTGTACCGGGCCCTGGTGAGACCGCACCTGGAGTACTGTGTGCAGTTTTGGTCTCCAAATTTGAGGAAGGATATTCTTGCTATGGAGGGCGTGCAGCGTAGGTTCACTAGGTTAATTCCCGGAATGGCGGGACTGTCGTATGTTGAAAGGCTGGAGCGATTGGGCTTGTATACACTGGAATTTAGAAGGATGAGGGGGGATCTTATTGAAACATATAAGATAATTAGGGGATTGGACACATTAGAGGCAGGAAACATGTTCCCAATGTTGGGGGAGTCCAGAACAAGGGGCCACAGTTTAAGAATAAGGGGTAGGCCATTTAGAACGGAGATGAGGAAGAACTTTTTCAGTCAGAGAGTGGTGAAGGTGTGGAATTCTCTGCCTCAGAAGGCAGTGGAGGCCAGTTCGTTGGATGCTTTCAAGAGAGAGCTGGATAGAGCTCTTAAGGATAGCGGAGTGAGGGGGTATGGGGTACTGATTGAGAGTGATCAGCCATGATCGCATTGAATGGCGGTGCTGGCTCAAAGGGCTGAATGGCCTACTCCTGCACCTATTGTCTATTGTCTATTGTCAATAACTGATCAACCTTTAAAACAGCCTCTGCTCCCTCCTGCAGACAGACAACATGCTCCTGTCCACAGATTACAGACCCACACACTGCCCCGTCATACACCCCCCTCCACACACTCCCTCCACACACCCCCTCTCCACACCTCCCTCTCCACACCCCCCCCTCCACAACCCCCCCTCCACACCCCCCCTTCCACACCCCCCCTCCCCTCCACACCCCCCCCCTCCACACACCCCTCTCCACACACCCCCCCCCTCCTCACCCCCCCTCCACACACCCCCCCTCCACACACCCCCTCCACACACCCCCCCTCCACACACCCCCCCCCTCCACACACCCCCCCCTCCACACACCCCCCCCTCCACACCCCCCCCTCCACACACACCCCCCTCCACACACACCCCCCTCCACACACCCCCCCCTCCACACCCCCCCCCCTCCACACACCCCCCCCTCCACACACCCCCCCCTCCACACACCCCCCCTCCACACACCCCCCCCATCCACAGACCCACACACCCCCACTCCAGACCACACACCCCTTCTCCACACCCCCACTGCACAGACCATACACCCCCTCTCCACACACCCACACCCCCTCCACACATTGCCCCTCCGTACACACCCCCTCTACAAACCCACCCCCCCTCTCAGACCCACACACAGCACCTTGGCACACAAGTGCTCTCTGCAGTACACGTACACTGCCCCTGTGTCCAGACCTGCACTCTCCAAGGCCTCATTCACAGCCAGATTTATATATTCATTAGCAAAACACAAATGCTGGAGGAAGAATGGGTCAAGCAGCATCTGTGGAGGAAATTGGAATGACATTTCTGGGTTGTGACCCTTCTTCAGATCTGAAACATCATGTCCTTTCCCTCCACGGACCCTGCCTGACCTGCTGTTCCTCCGGCACTTTGTGTTTTGCTTCAGGTTGCAGTGTCTGCAGTTTCCGGAGCCTTCATACCTTTCTCACCTGGGTGCCTGCACTGCTGCCCTCCGCCATGACGGTGTCAGCGGAATGCTTCCTGCTGGAGGCTTCCATCGCAATTCGTACCTCCACTCCTGGAAGTGGGTTTCCCACAGCCCCTAGAGAAAAGTAAACCAACACTCAGTCATACCATACCAGTACTCACCTTTCACAAGGTCCCACACGGGAGGTTGGTCAGCAAAATTAGAGCACATGGTATTGGGGGTAGGGTGTTGACATGGATAGACAATTGGTTGCCAGACAGGAAGCAAAGAGTAGGAATAAACGGGTCATAGAAACATAGCAAATAGGTGCATGAGGAGGCCATTCGGCCCTTCGAGCCAGCACCGCCATTCATTGTGATCATGGCTGATCATCCACAATCAATACACCGTGCCTGCCTTCTCCCCATATCCCTTGATTCCACTAGCCCCTAGAGCGCTATCTAACTCCCTCTTAAATCCATCCAGTGATTTGGCTTCCACTGCCCTCCGTGGCAGAGAATTCCACAAATTCGCAACTCTCTGGGTGAAAACGTTTTTTCTCACCTCAGTTTTAAATGGCCTTGCCTTTATTCTAAGACTGTGGCCCCTGGTTCTGGACTCGCCCCACATTGGGAACATTTTTACTGCATCTAGCTTGTCCAGTCCTTTTCAGAATGGCAGGCAGTGGCGAGTGGAGTGCCGCAAGGCTCGGTGCTGGGGCCACAACTACTTACAACATATATAAATGATTTGGATGATGGAATTAGAAGTAACACTAGCAAGTTTGCAGATGACACAAAGCTGGGTGGCAGTGTGAACTGTGAAGAGGATGTTAGTGGGTTGCAGAGTGACTTGGACAGGTTGAGTGAGTGGGCAGATGCATTGCAGATGCAGTATAATGTAGATAAATGTGAGGTTATACACTTTGGCGGCAAAAATAAGGAGGCAGATTATTATCTCAATGGTGTCAGATTAGGTAAAGGGGAAGTGCAACGAGACCTTGATGTTCTTGTATATCAGTCACTGAAAGTAAGCGTGCAGGTACAGCAGGCAGTGAACAAAGCTAATGGCATATTGGCCTTCATAACAAGAGGGTTTGAGTACAGGAGCAAAGAAGTCCTTCTGCAGTTGTGTAGGGCCCTGGTGAGACCACATCTGGAGTATTGTGTTCAGTTTTGGTCTCCTTGCTATTGACGTCCTTGCTATTGAGGCAGTGCAGCGTAGGTTCACGAGGTTAATCCCTGGGATGGAGGGACTGTCATATGAGGAAAGATTGGAAAGACGGCTTATTTTCACTGGAGTTTAGAAGGATGAGAGGAGATCTTATAGAGACGTATAAAATCATAAAAGGACTAGACAAGCTAGATGCAGGAAAAATGTTCCCAACGTTGGGGAGTCCAGAAACAGGGGACACAGGTTACTTCATTGGATGAATTTAAGAGAGAGTTAGATAGAGCTCTAGCGGCTAGTGGGATCAAGGGATATGGGGAGAAGGCAGGCACAGGTTACTGATTGTGGATGATCAGCCATGATCACAATGAATGGATCATGGGCCAAGGGCCAAATGGCCTCCTCCTGCACCTATTTTCTATGTTTCTATTTAATCCTGTCTTGAGACACAATAAATCACAATCATCATTAAATAGCTGTCTTGAGATCTAGCCAGCAGAAACACCCCGGCAACAATTTATTTCCAGACATAAATAATCTTCCAGGGTGAAGGTAACACAGTGGTGATGTTATTGGCCTAGATGCCAGAGTTCTGGATCACTGATCAAAAGAGATGTGACTTCAAGCTCCCGCCCCAAAACGCTAGCTGTAGAATTTAAAGTATTAAAGAACTTGGGAAAGTATTAAAAAATCTAGCTGTAATAACCACAAAACTATAGAATTGCCACAAAAGGCCTTGTAGCTGACTGATGTCCTTCAGGAAGGAATCCTGTCCCCGTACCCGGTCTGTGTGTGTGGCTCACACCCACATCTTTGCTGTTTCTGATGGCCTCGCCATTCAGGGATCAACAGTAAATGTGGGTGAAACATGAAGGGCTGAAGAATATGGATGGGTGATGTTTGAGGCTCTTCCTTGGGCAGCTCTAACTCGTGGAGAATAGTGTACGAGACTGGTGTCGGCAGTGAATGGTGTGGTATAAATCTCCACCACCACCATCCAATGTCAGTGACCACCCTGCCCAGCCCGTCCAAATGATTTCTATCTCATCTGCACCACCCTGCACAATTAACATTATCCTCAGACTGCTTTATTCAGGGTAAAAGCTCCTAAATCTGAGCCCTACGATCACTGTCCTCACACTGCAGATGCCACATCACCAGTGCCATCAGAGGCTGCTGCTCCAGGGTGAAGACCGTGTGTGTGCGTGTTTCTGTGCTGAAGAACCTGGAGCTGATATAATGCGTCTCTGCAAACAATGGGGGGGATGTCCATTCTCTCCTCCTTTGGCTCAATGTCAATTCCCTCGCGTTTTTCTCTGAGGATGACTGCATGAAAGCTGCTGTTTATGTGCAGGTATCGCTGCTGATCTCCCCGCACAGGTGGGCCCTGAATAGTAGTCAGCACACCTGCCAACAGTGTAATGAGCTGTCACTACTTGCCCAGACGGCAACTCTGCTGCGGCTCGTGTCAGACAGAATTAATGGTGTCCTGGGTGAGAGCGCCGCCAAGACAAATACAGCAAAGCAGACAGCACCAGAGCTCCACTCTGCAACCCCTTACACACTAGAGCCATCTAACAGCACCAGAGCTCCACTCTGCAACCCCTTACACACTAGAGCCATCTAACAGCACCAGAGCTCCACTCTGCAGCCCGTTACACACTCACGCCATCTAACAGCACCAGAGCTCCACTCTGCAGCCCGTTACACACTCACGCCATCTAACAGCACCAGAGCTCCACTCTGCAGCCCGTTACACACTAGAGCCATCTAACAGCACCAGAGCTCCACTCTGCAGCCCGTTACACACTAGAGCCATCTAACAGCACCAGAGCTCCACTCTGCAGCCCCTTACACACTAGAGCCATCTAACAGCACTAGAGCTCCACTCTGCAGCCCGTTACACAATCGCGCCATCTAACAGCACCAGAGGTGCAGCCCGTTACACTAGAGCCATCTAACAGCACCAGAGCTCCACTCTGCAGCCCGTTACACACTCGCGCCATCTAACAGCACCAGAGCTGCAGCCTGTTACACACTAGAGCCATCTAACAGCACCAGAGCTGCAGCCTGTTACACACTCGCGCCATCTAACAGCACCAGAGCTCCACTCTGCAGCCCGTTACACACTAGAGCCATCTAACAGCACCAGAGCTGCAGCCTGTTACATTCGTGCCATCCAAACCCCCAACTAGTAGGGCTGAATGGCTCCAGTGAGGCGAGCGCAAATGAATAATTTATTCCTCATCACTGTCGCCACCAAGATGATGGAGGTTAAAAAGAAATATTAACCAATGTATCATGCACACAGAGCATCAAGGATCTAAAGGGTGTGTACAATTAACAGGTGGCCGCATCTTCAGGAGAGGAAGCACAATTAATCTTGCAACAAGGTCACGGCCAGTTATGGACTAAAGCAGCGGTGAAGACAGACTCCAGCTCCGTTAGGAAAGATTATCAGGGAGGGTGAAATTTCCCACTTTACTCTCTTTTTCATTCTGATTATTAAACCAGAAACAATTCCACGAGCCCCCAAAGCTCTATCTAACTCTCTCTTAAATTCATCCAGTGATTTGGCTTCCACTGCCCTCTGTGGCAGAGAATTCCACAAATTCACAACTCTCTGGGTGAAAAGGTTCCTTCTCACCTCAGTTTTAAATGGCCTCCCCTTTATTCTAAGACTGTGGCCCCTGGTTCTGGACTCCTCCAACATTGGGAACATTTTTCCTGCATCTAGTTTGTCCAGTCCTTTTACAATTTTATGTCTCTATAAGATCCCCTCTCATCCTTCTAACATCCAGTGAATACAAGCCTAGTCTTTTCAATCTTTCCTTATATGACAGTCCCGCCATCCCAGGGATCAATCTCGTGAACCTACGCTGCACTGCCTCAATTACAAGGATGTCCTTCCTCAAATTAGGAAATCAAAACTGTACATAATACTTCAGATGTGGTCTCACCAGCGGTAGAGTTGCTGCCTTACAGCGAATGCAGCGCCGGAGACTCAGGTTCGATCCTGACTACGGGCGCCGTCTGTACGGAGTTTGTACGTTCTCCCCGTGACCGCGTGGGTTTTCTCCGAGATCTTCGGTTTCCTCCCACACTCCAAAGACGTGCAGGTTTGTAGGTTAATTGACTGGGTAAATGTAAAAATTGTCCCTGCTGTGTGTAGGATAGTGTTAATGTGCGGGGATCACTGGGTGGCGCGGACTTGGTGGGCCGAAAGGGCCTGTTTCCGCGCTGTTGAATCTAAATCTAAAAAATGAAAAAAATCGATACAACTGCGGAAGAACCTCTTTACTCCTATACTCAAATCCTCTTGTTATGAAGGCCAACATGCCATTAGCTTTGTTCACTGCCTGCTGTACCTGCACGCCAACTTTCAGTGACTGGTGTACAAGGACACGCAGGTCTCACTGCACTTCCCCCTTACCTAACCTGACACGATTGAGATAATAATCTGCCTCCTTGTTTTTGCCGCCAAAGTGGATAACCTCACATTTATCTACAGTATACTGCATCTGCCATGCATCTGCCCACTCACTCAACCTGTCCAGGTCACCCTGCAACCTCCTAACATCCTCTTCGCAGTTCACACTGCCACCCAGCTTTGTGTCATCTGCAAACTTGCTAGTGTTACTTCTAATTCCATCATCCAAATCATTAATATATATGGTAAGTAGTTGAGGCCCCAACACCGAGCCTTGCGGTACTCCACTCACCACTGCCTGCCATTCTGAAAAGGTCCCGTTTACTCCTACTCTTTGCTTCCTGTCTGCCAACCAATTCTCTATCCATGTCAACACCCTACCCCCAATGCCATGTGCTCTCATTTTGCTCACCAACCTCCCGTGTGGGACCTTATCAAAGGCTTTCTGAAAGTCTAGATACATTACATCCACTGGCTCCCCTTTATCCATTTTACTTGTCACATCCAAATTCCAGAAGATTAGTCAAGCATGATTTCCCTTTCATAAATTCATGGACTTGGACTTATCCTTCTACTGCTATCCAAATGCACCGTTATTACCTCTTTAATAATTGACTCCAGCATCTTCCCCACCCCCAATTGTCAGACTAACTGGTCTGTAATTCCCCGTTTTCTCTCTCGCTCCTTTCTTGAAAAGTGGGATAACATTAGCTATCCTCCAATCCACAGGAACGGATCCTGAATCTATTGGACATTGGAAAATGATCACCAATGCATCCACTATTTCTAGAGCCACCTCCCTGAGTACCCTAGGATGCAGACCATCAGGCCCAGGAGATTTATCAACCTCCAGTCCTTTCAGTCTACCCAATACTATTTCTCGCCTAATGCAAATCTCTTTCAGTTCCCCTATCCCCCTAGATCCTCTGTCCTCTAGTACATCTGGGAGATTGTTTGTGTCTTCCTTAGTGAAGACAGATCCGAAGTACCTGTTCAACTCTTCTGCCATTTCCTTGTTACCCATAATAATTTCACCCGTGTTTGCCTTTAAGGGACCCATATTTGCCTTTGCTAATCTTTTTCTCTTAACATAACTAAATAAGTTTTTACTGTCCTTCTTTATATTCTTGGCCAGCTTCCCCTCGTACTTCATCTTTTCAGCCCGTATTGCCCGTTTTGTTACCTTCTGTTGTCCTTTGAAAGTTTCCCAATCCTCTGGCTTCCAGCTACTCTTTGCTGTGTTATACATATTTTTTCGTTTTATTCCATCCCTAACTTCCCTTGTCAGCCACGATTGCCTCTTACTCCCCTTAGAATCTTTCTTCAGCTTTGGAATGAAATGATCCTGCATCTTCCGGATTATGCTCAGAAATTCCTGCCATTGCTGTTCCACCATCATTCCTGCTAGGATCCCTTTCCAGTCGACCTTGGCCAGCTCCTCTCTCATGCCTTCATAGTCCCCTTTGTTCAACTGCAACACTGACACTTCTGATTTAACCTTCTCCCTCTCAAATTGCAGATTAAAACTAATCATATTATGATCACTACCTCCAAGCGGTTCCTTTACCTCGAGTTCTCTTATCAAATCTGGTTCATTGAACAACACTAAATCCAGAATTGCCTTTTCCCTGGTAGGCTCCAGCACAAGCTGCTCTAAGAATCCATCTCAGAGGCACTCTACAAACTCTCTTTCTTGGGGTCCAGAACCAACATGATTTTCCCAGTCTACCTGTATATTGAAATCCCCCATCACCACAGTGGTATTACTTTTGTTACATGCCAGCTTTAACTCCTGCTGCAACTTACACCCTATATCAGGGCTACTATTTGGGGGTCTGTAGATAACTCCAATTAGTGTCTTCTTACCTTTACAATTCCTCAACTCGATCCACAGTGACTCTACCTCGTCAGTCTGTCACCCCTTGCAAGGGTCTGAATTTCGTCCCTCACCAACAGAGCTACCCCACTGCCTCTGCCCACCTGCCTGTCCTTTCTATAACCCTGAATATTAAGTTCTCAGGCCCGATCCTCCTGCAGCCACGTCTCTGTAATCCCCACAATGTCATATCTACCAACCTCTAACTGAGCCTCAAGCTCATCTACTTTACTTCTTATACTTCGCGCATTCATATACAATACTTTTAATTCCTTACTCATCTCACCTTTCACATCGATCCCTCTTACACTTGGCCATTCTCTCCTATCCCTTTGTCAGCTTTCTTTCCCGTTTATTCTGGGGTCATTAACTATCCCTTTATTCTCTTTCCCTTTAACTCCATCCTTGACTATCCCATTTGACACCCCCCCACCCTATTTAGTTTAAAACCACCCATGTAGCAGTGGCAAACCTGCCTGTCAGAATGCTGGACTCCACCTGTTAAGGTGCAATCCGTCCCTTTTGTACAATTCCCCCTTACCCCAAACAGATCCCAGTGGTCTAAGAATCTAAATTCCTGCCCCCTGCACCAGCCACACATTCAGGTCCCGTATCTCCCTGTTCCTGCCCTCACCAGCAGGGGAACTGGAAGCAAACCGGAGATAACTGGAGGTCCTGCTTTTCAGCATTTTTCCGAGCTCTCTAAAGTCACGCTGTAGAATATTCATCCCCTTCTTTACGACGTCTTTTGTGCCCACATGCACTACCACTTCTGGCTGTTCACCTTCACCCTTGAGGATTTCCTGCACTCTGTCCGTGACATCCTGGATCCTGGCACCAGGGAGGCAGCACACCATCCTTGAATCCCGCCTGTTGCCGCAGAAACCCCTGTCCGTACCTCTCACAATGGAGTCTCCTACTACCACGGCGTTGCCTGACATCGGCCTCTTTGGTTTTGGCTCAACAGCACGTTTTGCTTCGCAAACCAGTCTGCCGCACCCGGGGTCCCTTGCACACCATTCCTTCCCTTTCTCACCATCACCCACCTTCTCTCTTCCAGTACCTTCGGTGTAACAATCTCACTGTAGGACTTGTTCAGGAGCGACTCAGTATCTCGGATGGACCTGAGGTCATCCACTTGCCTCTCCAGTTCCCCAACACGGTCCTTCAGGAGCTGTACCTGGATACACTTCTCACACTTGTAGCAGCCAGAGGCACCAGCGGTGTCCCTGACCTCCCACATCCTGCAAACATCACACTGAATCAGCTTGCCTGACATTTCCATCTTGCGTCTTGCGCTCTCCAGCGTTTGGTGTGGCGTCCTCCCTCAGCCTCCTCGCCGAAGACTCGCACTTTTCTCACAGGGCACTTCCCTCGACAGGGCCACTCCCAGACAAGCCACTCCCCTTGAGCAAGCCTTGCTTATATCAGTTGCTAAATTGACTAATTGTCCAATTCACCAATCTTCTAATTTGATTTCTCAGCCAATTCCTGCACACTCCTAACCTGCCTTCCTCTGACGAGCTTGAAGGTATGTGCTTCTCCCGACCTTGACTGAAAGACTGCAATCGGCCCTTTGGCGCTCTTTTTTAAACGGCTTTTCCCTGTGACTCACTCACACTTCCAGCCAATGGTTGTCCTCGCTGCTGCTTCTTCCGACCTTGACAGCAGAGTGGGATACACATCAAACATAAACCCAGGCATCTTGTTGTGTACAAATACCGAGGACAGTCGCTGGGAAAAACTCTCAACACTTTCTCACAATCCACGCTCACAGGCATTGCAGCTTTGTAACAAACCCTGAGCCCACCTGGCACACGGAGCCCATGCAGTGGGTTTGACAGAGCCATTCCGATCTCTGTCATCCCGTACCGCTCCAGTAATGTGTGCCCACTGATCTCTTTCCACTTCTCCAAGATGGGCTGAGGAAGGGCAGCCGATCCAGACACCATTAATCTGAAAATAAAACCACAGTTAACAATCAGAACAATGAAAACCTCAACAATGCAGAACGACTGAAGGGACAGGAGCATCATAGACACCCTCCTCTTGTCATCAAATCATGCTCACTTGAGTTTATTGTCATAGCACAATAGGAATCTGAGGGGTAACTTTTTCCCACAAAGGGTGGTGGGTGTATAAAACAAGCTGCCAGAGGAGGTAGTTGAGGCTGGGACTATCCCAACGTTTAAGAAACAGTTAGATAGGTACATGGTTCGGACAGGTTTGGATGGATATGAACCAAACGCGCGCGGGCAGGTGGAACTAGTGCAGCTGGGACATGTTGGCCGGTGTGGGCAAGTTGGGCCAAAGGGCTTGTTTCCACACTGTATCACTCTATGACACGTATGATAAAGTACAAGTACAATAAAGTCTTCTGGTAAACAGTTGTTTTTCAGATGAGAGGGAGATGTACGATGTACAATGATTATCCTGAAGGTTCAGTGTGAGAACCACTGCTTTATGTTACTGAGGTCTTTCCTCGTCTGCTGTCTCACATTCCCTCTATTTCGTGCTCCCTGTTCCCTAGCACTCGTGTTCCACCCCACCAGCCAACTCTTTGAACGTACTGACAAACACAATTTCTGTCAGGTGCAGCCGGTTACACCCTCCCCTCCCCTTTCCGTGTTTCACAGGGGTTACTCCTTCTGTGACTCCCTGATCTGCTCATCTGTTTCCTCCCACTCCATGTCTCACTGCACTCTCCCATGCAAGCACCGGCATTCACCTCGGCCCTTCCACCACCCCGGCACCCACTACCCCGGCACCCACCACCCACCATCCCGGCACCCACCACCCCGGCACCCACCACCCCGGCACCCACCACCCCCGCACCCACCACCCCGGCACACATCACCCCGGCACACATCACCCCGGCACCCACCACCCCGGCACCCACCACCCCTGTACCCACCACCCCGGCACCCATCACCGCGGCACCTATCACTCCCGCACCCACCACCCACCACCCCGGCACCCACCATCCCCGCACCCACCACCCCGGCACCCACCACCCCCGCACCCACCACCCCGGCACCCATCACCGCGGCACCCATCACCCCCGCACCCACCACCCACCACCCTGGCACCCACCATCCCCACCACCCCGGCACCCACCACCCCCGCACCCACCACCCCGGCACACATCACCCCGGCACACATCACCCCCGCACCCACCACCCACCATCCCGGCACCCACCATCCCGGCACCCACCATCCCGGCACCCACCATCCCGGCACCCACCATCCCGGCACCCACCATCCCCGCACCCACCATCCCCGCACCCACCATCCCCGCACCCACCATCCCCGCACCCACCATCCCCGCACCCACCACCCCCGCACCCACCACCCCCGCACCCACCACCCCGGCACACATCACCCCGGCACACATCACCCCGGCACACATCACCCCCGCACCCACCACCCACCATCCCGGCACCCACCATCCCGGCACCCACCACCCCCGCACCCACCACCCCGGCACACATCACCCCGGCACACATCACCCCGGCACACATCACCCCGGCACACATCACCCCGGCACCCACCATCCAGGCACCCACCACCCCGGCACCCACCACCCCCGCACCCGCCACCCCCGCACCCACCACCCCTGCACCCACCATCCCGGCACCCACCACCCCCGCACCCACCATCCCGGCACCCACCACCCAGGCACCCACCATCCCGGCACCCACCATCCTGGCACCCACTACCCCCGCACCCACCACCCAAACAAGCATTCCAGGTGAAGCAGCGACTGACTGAAGAAGGGTCTCGACCCGAAACGTCACCCATTCCTTCTCTCCTGAGATGCTGCCTGACCCGCTGAGTTACTCCAGCTTTTTGTGTCTATCTTTGACTTGTATTTCTTGCTGCATTCAATGTTCACTGTGACCGCCTGCCTCCCCATTGCACAACTCAGGTACTTTGTAATCTCCTGGACTGCACATTGAACTTTATAACTGAGTCTGAAGAAGGGTCGCCTATACAAGTTCTCCAGAGATGCTGCCTGAGCCGCTGAGTCACCCCACACTTTGTGTTTATCTTTAGTATAAACCAGCATCTGCAGTTCATTGTTTCTCCCCTCCCCTCTTTCCCAGCTCTGAGGAATGGTTCCTGGTCCACACTGTTTGCTGGCTGAATCATTTCAGTAATTCTGCTTTTGGTGCTGGTTTCAAAGCATAAAAAGCAGTGAAAAGGAAAGTGACAAACTTCAGGAGGCCTGTGAAAATGAAATGTGATATACTTAGGTCAGGAAGATGTGGACAGTAATATGCTGAGTGCTCCACTTTTCAGGGGGCCAGGAAGAATTAATTGTCCAGCAAAGCAGTTGAAGTACATGTGACCAGGCTCCCAAAGGCATAGTTGGTAGAGCCGCTGCCTCCTAACTCCAGCCACATGCGTTCAATCCTTACCATGAGTGCTGTCTGTGTGGAGTTTGCACGGTCTCCCTAAGACGATGGGTTTCCTCTGAAAGTGCTGGCTTTGTCACTTGAGTCAATGTGTGTGGGATGTGTGTTCACTGCGTGCTGTACAGTTAGGGCTGCCAACTTCCTCACTCCCAAATACGGGACAAGGTGACGTCACCGCCCCGAGCCCCACGTGACCTCACCCAGCCAGCGGCCACGTGCTCCCACTCCACCAATGGCGGCCACCCGATCCGGGCGGGGCGGTGACATCACCCTTTGTCTCTTCTTTGGGAGCGAAGAAGTTGGCAACCCTACTAATACGGGACAAGGGCGGTCCCGTACGGGACAAATCAATATAGCCCAAAATACGGGATGTCCTGGCTAATACTGAACAGTTGGCAACCCCATGTACAGTGGGCCTAGTGCTCATGTAGTTACCATGTAGTGGTCATGTTGGGGAGTTAGTGAAAATGTGCAGAGAGTAAAATGGGATCAATGCAAATGATGGGCAGACCTGGGGAGAATCCTCCTGGCATTTAACTTAGTCTTCTCTTTTTACACTTTAGAGATACAGCGTGAAAATAGGCCGTTCGGCCCACTGAGTCTGCACTGGCCAGCGATCACCTCGTACACGAACACCATCCTATGCACTCGGGACAATTTACAATTTTTTACTAAAGCCAATTCATTTACAAACCTTTTTGGAGTGTGGGAGGAAACCGGAGCACATGACAAAAACCTATGTGTTCACAGGTGAAATGTACAAACTCTGTACAGACAGTACCAGTAGTCAGGATTGAACCCGGGTCCCTGTGCTGTAATGCAGCAACTCCACCACTTTGCCACCTCTTCACGTGCCTTTTCATGTGCATCTACCCCCTGCTCTGACTCCTGCCTACCTGACCTTTCCTCCTCGAGGCAATGTCCCTCCCCATCTGGACATCTACTGAACTACAATCCCCTGCCAACAGTTTAAATCTTCGCCAAAAGCTCTAGCAAACAGCCTCAATGATCCAGGTCCATCCTGCACCTCCCCTTCAGCCAAGCATTCATCTGGCCTTCCCTTCTGTTCCTCCACTCACCAGGTCACGGCACCGGAGGTATTCCAGGGATCACAACCTTTGCACTCCCTAAACTCACACTGCATGGCCTCATCCCTTCTCCACCTGATGTTGTCGGTCCCATAATGCACCAGCACGGTTCGCCCTCCCTTTCTGAACACCCAGCAGCTGCTGACACTGCCTTGACCTGGAGTCTCGTCTGTGGCCATTGAAACATCTTTTCTAATTACCTGGCAACAGTGTCCGTGAATCACACTCTTACATTTAACAGGGCTTGATTTGTTCCCTTACCTGATGTTGTTCTTGCACACGCTGTGGATGAAATCCTTCACGTGGCTTTGAGTGAAGTTCTTGGTGTGGTATTCAATGAGGCGGGCATACACAGTGGGTACTGCCATGAACACATTGATGCGCGGACCTCCTGTGCCATTGTTCTTCAGCAGGTAATCCCAAACCTTGTAAGAGCAATATTGGAAACATGGAGACTGCAGATGCTGGAATCTGGAGTAACAAAATGGGCTGCTGGAGGTACAGTGGGTCAAGCAGCATCTGTGGAGGGAATGGACATACCACGGTTTGGGTTGGGACCCTTCCTCTGGACTGAAAGCGTGGAGGGGAGATAGCCAATATATGGGGTGGAGAGGGGGAAGAGCTGTCTGGTGGCAGGTGAGGAGGGGTGGCTCGGTGGATGGAGAGAGGCTGGAGGTCATTAGTGCACTTCATTCATGTTCCTACACTGCTGGTCTGTCACTGAGAGCTGTTCTCAGAACAGGCCCTTCAGCCCACAATGTCTGTGCCAAAAATGATGACCTCCTCCGCCTGCACATGATCCAAATCCCTCCATGCTCTTCATGTCCACGTGCCTATCTAAAAGCCTCTTAAATGCCACTATTGCACCTGCTTCCACAACTACCCCTGACATTGCGTACCAGGTACCCATCAGTGGAGTCTCAAGAAGGGTCTCGACTCGAAACATCCTTCTCTCCAGAGATGCTGCCTGCCCGCTGAGTTACTCCAGCTTTTTGTGTCTACCATCGATTTAAACCAGCATCTGCAGTTCTTTCTTGCACAGGTACCGACCACTATCAGGTCTCCCCTTAGCCTCTGAACTCCAGAGAAACAATGCAACTCTCCTGATAGCTAATACCCTCTCAACCAGACATCATCCTGGTATCCTGGTAAACCTCTTCTGCACCCTCTTCAAAGCCTCCACATCCTTCTTGTAATAGGGGCAAAAACTCCAAAAGTGGTTAAATCAAAGTTTTATAAAGCTGCAACAAGATTTCCTTTCACAAAATGCTGGAGTAACTCAGCAGGTCAGGCAGCATCTCAGGAGAGAAGGAATGGGTGACGTTTCGGGTCGAGATTCTTCTTCAGACCCTCCTGCTCTAAGTTTAGCAACAAGATTTCCTGACTCTTATACCCAGTGCCCTGACCGATGAATGCAAGCATATCTTACACATCAATCTACTTGTGTTGCCAATTTCGGAGAGCAATGGACTTAGACCCCAAGATCCCACTGTACATCATTGTTGTTAAGGGTCTGACTATTAACTGTACTTTTCCCTATACATTCAACCTCCCAAAGTGCTCGGATACAACTCCACCTGTCATTTCTCCACTCATATCTGTACCTTTATACCACCGTATTCTTTGACACCCTTCCTCATCGTCCCTAATTCCACCAATTTTTGAAACGTTGTCCTGACTTGAAATGTTGTCTGTCCGTTCCCCCCACAGATGTTGCCTGACCCACTGAGCTTCTCCTGCATCTTGCTTTACTGAAGGTGCAGCATCTGCATCTCCTTATGTCATAGAGTGATACAGTGTGGAAACAGTCCTCCAGCACAACTTGCCCACAACGACCAACATGTCCCACCTACACAGGTTTTGGGACAGGGCTTTCTCCATCGCTGCTCCCACCCTATGGAACTCACTACCCCAAACCGTTAGAGACTCCCCCACACTCACCACATTCAAAACATCGCTGAAGTCTCACCTGTTCAGTACTGCCTTCAACCACTGAAGGTCACCTCACCTTCTGTCTCCTTTCTCTGTTCATTTATTTATTTACTTATTTATCTATTTATTAATTTCCCTATGTTCTCAAAATATCTGTAAAGCGTCTTTGAGTATATGAAAAGCGCTATATAAATAAAATGTATTATTATTATTATTATATCCCTCCAAACCGGTCCTATCCATGCACCTGTCTAACTGTTTCTTAAACATTGGGATAATCCCAGCCTCAACTACCTCTGGCAGCTCGTTCCATACACCCACCACCCTTTGTGTGAAAACGTTACCCTATTAAATCTTTTCCCCTCCACCTTAAACCTATGTCCTCTGGTCCTCGATTCGCCTACTCTGGGCAAGAGACTCTGTGCGTCCACCCAATCTATTCCTCTTATGATTTTATACACCTCTATAAAATCACCCCTCATCCTCCTGCGTACCAAGGAATAGAGACCCAGCCTACTCAATCTCTCCCTACAGCTCACACCCTCTAGTCCTGGCAATATCCTCGTAAATCTTCTCTGTACCCTTTCCAGCTTGACAACATATTTCCTATAACACGGTGCCCAGAACTGAACACAATACAGTACTCTAAATGCGACCTCACCAACGTCTTATACAACACGAACATAACTTCCCAAATTCTATACTCTGACTGATGAAATCCAAAAAACCTTTTTGACCACCCTATCTACCTGCAACTTCACATTCAAGGAACCATGCACCTGCACTGCTAGATCCCTCTGCTCTACTACACATCCCAGAGCCCTACCATTCACTGTGTCCGTCCTGCCCTTGTTAGACATCCCAAAATGCAACACCTCACATTTCTCTGTATTAAATTCCATCAACCATTTCTCAGCCCACCTATTCAATCGATCAAGACCCTGCCTCAATTTTTCACAACCATCTTCGCTATCTGCAAAACCGCCCACTTTTGTATCAACAGTCCGCCAATTTCTGTGTAATTTGCAAACTTTCCAAGCATCCCATCAACATTTCCATCTTCGGAATGGACTGACCAATGAGGCAAGAGGAGTAGAACTCACAGAGGCAGACCAGGCATTTAGGACCACAGTGTTTCAGGAATTCTGGGGGGATGTTATCAGGACCCTGGGCTTTTCCACATTTCAGTTGAGAGATGACAGAAGAAAGTTCTGCAGAGGAAAAGGGTGCTGACAGGTGCCCATCAGCACCTGGAGCTTTCCAAAGATTAGTGGTTTCCTGTTTGACAGAACGAGTATGGTTCTTGTCCGCATCTTTGGAGTGGCCATTGACCAGGAACTGGTGGGCGATGAAGTTGGTCGTGACAGGACAATGCTTTGGGCGGGTACTTTGACCGGTGAGGCGATTGAAGGTCTTCCACGCCACCCTGCTGGAGTGTGTGAAGTCGATTCCTTGGACTGTCTCTTCCCACCGCTCTCTGCGCTTCTTATCAAGGCAGTTTGTCAGTTCCACAGCCTTGGAGGCAGCCTCTTTGCTAGGTTCAGTGTGCAGGAATGCGTCGTAGCATGCGTCACACTCTTCGTCCCATGTGGGGATGTACTGGCGATGAGAGCCGCGAGGAATGGAACTCTTTGCTGCCCTGATGAGGAGTTTGCAGAGGGCTGAGTAGGTATTGTTCAGGTTGGTGGGGATGGGGGTGGGAAAGCTGTCGATCCAGAAGTCCACCAGACTTGTGAACTGGTCGCACCTGGCCTTGAGAAGATTTGAAGATCTGGCGGAAGGCCGCCGTCATTGCGCTACCAAAACCAAACAAGCCTGCGGACGACCCAAGGAACTATCGGCCCATCTCACTCCTCTGTGTCCCGTACAAGCTCCTCGAACGGCTTCTCCTGGCCCGGCTCGATCCATTCGTCGACCCTCAACTACCTGCTGAACAAGCCGGATTTCGTCGTGGACGCTGCACCACCCATCAAATAATCAAGCTGACTAATGACATCGAAGACAGTTTCGAAAAGGGTCACAAGGTGGGCATCACACTGGTGACCTCACCGCTGCCTATGATACTGTGTGGCACCAGGGCCTGATCTTGAAGCTCCTCCGAACCATCCCTGACCGTCATTTAGTGCGGTTCCTTGCCAATATTCTTGCCAACCGCAGTTTTGTACTCAAGACCAGCGACGGACAATCGAGCCGACTGCGACGCCTAAGAAACGGAGTCCCCCAAGATTCGGTACTGGCCCCCATGCCCTTCAACCTCTATATCAGCGATCTGCCACGCACGACCTCGCGCCAGTATGAATACGCAGATGATTTGGCCCGATTGCACTCGGACAAGAGCTGGTCAAATGTTGAGGACGTGCTCTCGGCGGATATGGAACTTGTCGCGGGCTACCTTAAGACCTGGAGACTAAAACTGAATGTGGCAAAAACCACCACAACAGCCTTTCACCTGAACAACAAGGAAGCTCAACGCCAGCTAACCGTCACCCTCAACGCCACCTAACCTCATCCCTACCCTACAACCCATTTCCTACATACCTCGGGGTGAAACTAGATCGGCAGCTGACCTACAAACAACACCTTGAAGCTCTCCGTGCTAAAGTCTCGGCACGGAACAACCTCCTGCGTTGCTTGGCCGGATCGTCACGGGGCGCCAGGACATCTACACTCCGAGCCAGTGCTCTTGCACTCGTGTACAGCGCCGCTGAGTACGACGCCCCAGCATGGTGCCGCAGCGCTCATACCAGCAAGCTAGACGCCACCCTCAACGACACCATGCGGATCATCACTGGCTGCCTACGCCCTACTCCGACGGATCTCCTGCCGGTGCTCGCAGATATCGCACCCGCCAAGCTTCGCAGAGAGTTCTTCACTCATAGGCTGGTGTGCAAGGCCCCATCGGACGCCAAACATCCTTTGCACCACCTCGCCCAGGATTCACAGCAACTGGGACCTCAACGCCTGTCATCTCGTTGCCCTTTCTCCCGTCATGCAGCGACCCTCTGTGGCTCCGGTTTCAACATACTAGGAGCATGGAGAACCAGCTGGGAACAGACATCGCGACCTCCTCAATTCACCGTCGCACCGAACACCACAGTCCCAGCTGGCTCGGACATACCCCGCAAAGAGTGGATCGCCCTGAACCAGCTCCGCACAGGGGTCGGCCGGTTCAACGCCAACATGCATCATTGGGGGTTGCGTCCATCAGCAGCCTGCGTGTGTGGAGCAGACCAGCAAACAGCGCAGCGCGGCATGTCCGACTGCACTGTCCTCCATCCCACTGGTGGTGGGGTAGACCTCACGGCCCTCGACAACAGCACATTGCACTGGATACAGCGCCTGGAGGGCAATACATAACGTCTGCTGCCCCAAACGCAAGAAGAAGAGAACATTTCCATGCGAGTTATATTTCAGAACAAGAGGTCTTAGCACAGATCTCTGTGGAACCACAATGGTCACAGATCTCCAGCCAGAGTAGGGAATATGGACAAACTGGCTGAGTGGACGTGAACATAGCTGATGAAATATAATGTGGTAAAATCTAAGCACAAGCATAATTGTATGAACACACAATACACAGCAAAAATCGCACAAAGACCACAGTCTACTATAATTAAGTGCATGGCAACAGCGACTCTACTGCTACAGAAAAGTCAGGGAACACAAAGCAGTGAGATTTCTCTGAGAAAACACTGTGAAAGCATTTATAAAATCCTCTCTCCTGTTTATAAAGCAATCAATCACTAGAACTAAGTTAAAGAGTTCGAGTCTACGCCAAGCTCACAATCTGCAAAATGTCACTCTTGCGGGAAGTGTCGAATCGATCTCCGTCCCAGGTGCCAATTATTTTGTCGTCTGCACACTGCGAGTCTGTATTTAATTACAGACCTATGGTACAGGAGCAGGGTAAAATACTCTGGCTTATTGTTTGCTGACTATTGTCCATTGGAAAGCTAAACTTTCCTTCAGCTGAGTTTTTCTCTGAGGTCAAAGGGTAAGTCTCTGTAAAGGTGATTCATGTCCTTCATTGGCTGAATCACAGCTGAGAAATGACTTGGGAAAGGTTGCTTCGTAATTCCAAGGCGTAAATAGACCCGAGAGCCCCGAGCCACAGGCATCTACAGTGTCACTGCACATTACTGCAACTGCATTCCCGATATGGCCTTTTCTGTCAAATGTACCACTGGCTTTAAACAGCAGACTATGACCCCAACACAGCATCATTGCTCAATGTCAGCTCATCGATTGGCTTGTGTCACCAGGCAGCACGGCCAAGAGGTTTGATACAGAGAGAGCAATCAATCACCAGCTTCCAACACACAGTGCAGTTACAGACTCCCCAGCTGCCCTGTCCCCATCCAATCCTTACACCACTTAGGGGCGAGTGGAGTCAAGGGATACGGGGAGAAGGCAGGCACGTGTTACTGTTTGTGGATGATCAGCCATGGTCACAATGAATGGTGGTGCTGGCTCGAAGGGCCGAATGGCCTCGTCCTGCACATATTTTCTATGTTTCTATGTTTCACTCTGCAGCCATCACTGATCTGTGCATTAAGGTCAGTCTAATCCCAGTATTGATCTCTGCCTCCTTCTCACACATTAGTATGAAAACAAAAGCACAAGATACAACCAATCAACAGCAGGAATAGTGCTTACACCAGAGTTAGAATTTCTCTGGGAATCTCTGTTTACATGGCTAACGATGTATTAGGGTCATAGTAGAAAATTGTACAGAAATGAAACAGGCCCTTCTGCCTACAGCATCTATGAAAATAATCATACCTATTTATACTAAACTCACCTGCCTGCATACAGGACATACTTTCTATGTTTAGTTTAGTTTAGAGAACAGACCCTTTGGCCCACTGAGTCTGCGCCGACCAGCGATCTCCGCACACTAGCACTATCCAACGCACACTAGGGACAATTTACATTTATACCAAGCCAATTAACCTACAAACCTGTACGTCTTTGGAGTGTGGGAGGAAACCGAAGATCACAGAGAAAACCCACGCGGTCACAGGGAGAAGGTACAAACTCCATACAAACAGCACCCGTAGTCAGGATCGAACCCAGGTCTCTGGCGCTGGCAGCAACTCTACCGCTGCAACACCATGCCGCCCCGAGGTACAAGTCTGAAGAAGGGTCTCGACCCGAAACGTCACCTATCTTTTTTCTCCAGAGATGTGGCCTGACCCTCTATCTATTCCTGTATGCCCTGCTCATTCAAGTACATGTCCAGATGTTTCTTGTGGGTGGGCCAAAACGTTATATCTCTAAACTGAACTAAATGTTGTTCCTGCCTCCACCTCCACTAGTAGCTCATTGCAGACATGTACAATTCTAAGATGTAACATGATAAGAATTTGATAGACTTCTATCATGTCACCTTGTAGCCTCCTTCACCCCACCAAAAACAGACACAGCCTATCCAATTTATCCTGATAACTCAAGCCCTCCAATTGAGGCAAGATTCTTGTGAAAAAAACAAAAACTGCTGGAGGAACTCAGCAGTTCCTCAGTCCATTTCCCTCCACTTGCAGCCTAACCTGTTTCAGCACTTTGTTTTTTGCTCAAAATTCCCAGCATCTGCAATCCCCTGTGTAAACGTTCCTGTGCATCTTCTCTGCACCCTCTCTAGTTTAATTATGTCCTTTCTCCAGGGTGACAACCAGAACAGCACGCAATTCTCCAAATGCGGTCGAACCAATGTTTTTGTGCATCTGCACCGTGTTTTTAGTCAGCTGGTTGAGATATTAACTGGTGCAGGAAAGTAGATAACAGAATCAAACTACGCATTTATTAATCATTAGTGAATTCTGTAACATTTTTTTCCCCAAAACACGTATTCCTCTCCCCATCGTTACCCATGTTCCCACTTACCCGCTGAGCACTGAACTCTGGCAGCATCACACAGGTCGCGCCCACCCAGAGCGGGCACAGCAGCTTGTTGAGGATTCCATGCAGGTGGTGCAGAGGTAGCACGTGCAAGATTACATCGTCCTTGCTCCACTCCCACTGCTTCACCAGGGCGGTTATCTGCAGGGTGACAAATGGTGATGCTCCACATCACACCCTGTGGCATGAACACTCAAAGCAAGCGGCTATAACTGAGTAACACACACAGTGACCTCATAGCACCCTGTGGTATTAACACGCAAATCATGTGGCCTTAACACTGACTAACATAAAGATGACAGCATGTTAATACTACAGGGTGTGATGAAAACTATGGGGCCTTAACACTAACTAATACACAATAACTTCAATAAAACTTCACATAGCACTCTCCAAAATTTTCTATGGAGTGGTCTGCTGGAGCAGCAACATCTCAGCAGCGGAAGGGAAGAGACTCGACAAGCTGGTCAGGAAGGCCAGCTCTGTCCTGGGTTGCCCCCTTGACTCAGTGCAGGTGGTGGGAGAGAGGAGGATGATGGCAAAGTTCACATCGCTGCTGGACAACGACTCCCACCCCATGCAGGACACTGTCACTGCACTGAGTAGCTCCTTCAGTGACAGAGTCCTTCACCCCAAGTGCGTGAAGGAGATATAGGAGGTCCTTCCTTCCTGCTGCTGTGAGGCTGCACAACTAGCACTGATCCCAGCAGACAAGTCAACAATAACAGCTAAGAACACACGGAAACTGATGACAATCTATGTATCTTTTATTTATAATGAATGATCCCTTGCTCTCTTGCTATCCACTTTGCTGCTGTAACACTGTAAATTTCCCCGGTGTGGGATGAATAAAGGAATATATTATTATTATTAATCTCTTCAATGTCTGTAACACACATTAGTGTACCGAGAGGGGAAAGATTTAAAACGGTAGATGGAATAAGCTGCCAGAGGAAGTGATTGAGGTAGATATAACAACAACATTTAAAAGAGATTTGGACAGGTACATGGACAGAAAGAGGGGTAATGGTCAAATGGGACTTGCTTAAATTAACATCTTGGTCGGCATGCTTGTGCTGTACTGAAGGGCCTTTTTAATTACTTCAAATACCCTTAATTTCTGATCACAATCCAGTATCTAAATCATCAACTTTCATACTCAGTGCCTATAATGCTAGATCATATATGTTGACTGTAGTATTATCTGAAATACCAGGTCTTATACATGCAGACTGGAAGGCCAGATCAGTCTAATCTAGTTCTTGTCCCAGCCTTGGTCCAAACATGACCATAAAGCCTAGTCCAAAAGGTGAGATGATTGCTGTTGATATAAAAGCAGCTTCAAATGGAGGTTTATCCAGTAGTCCCAGTGCAACAAAAGCCAACGGATGTCAAAAACATCTCAACAATTGGAGTAAAACATTGCACAATGATTGTGTTTGCTGGAGATTCATAATTTCAGCCACAAGACATCACTGCAGGGGTTTCTCAAGGTAGTGTACAACACCAAGCCATCTTCAGCTGTTTTGTCAATCACTTTCCTTCCATCATTTGTGCATTTGGACATAGCTCCTAGTAATCAGCTCAGGAAATTACTTAGGGAAGAAAAGCAGCAAAGATATAAAATGACCTGACTCCTCAGAATGCCGTGGGTGGTGAGGACTCCTTTGGGCGGCCCTGTTGTTCCACTGGTGTACAAGATCATGGCTCCTCTTGGTCTCCAGTCTGCGACAATATAG
Source organism: Rhinoraja longicauda (assembly GCF_053455715.1). Lineage (NCBI taxonomy): Eukaryota > Metazoa > Chordata > Chondrichthyes > Rajiformes > Arhynchobatidae > Rhinoraja > Rhinoraja longicauda. The sequence continues at coordinate 43,743,907 of NC_135958.1, forward strand.
GTAGCATCTGCCACTGGAAAATCAGCACATCGGTGCTTGGGATCAGGGGCGCATCGTTGGGTCTTCAATAATGGAAGGCATTTCACCTGAAGTCTGTTAGCAACTGGTGTTATCAGTTCTGCGTAATCCTCCTCCACAATGATTAAAGTGCTCTGAGAGTCCTGAACAACATACTCAAGCTCTGGAGCTGGATGCTTCTTGCAGAGAGGGACTGCAACACCGCCACTCATCCAGGAAGCCCATTGTGCAATAACGAAAGAAACATCATTGGGACACAAGATTGATATCCTCTGCTCCTTGATGTCACCATCAGAACACCCCAGAGCACTCTGAATCTTCCTTGAAAGGCCCTGGCTGCATCTGTACAGATCCTTGTATGTGTAACTTCCATGATCATCCACAATAGCAAGCCGATCTGCAAAGTTAGCCGCCCTTGTGAAGACTTGTTCTGTTCTTGCGAACGAGGATGCTGTTGTACCCAGGTTCCTCTTCAGCCATTTGTGGATATTTACACTCCCAACAATGGATGCTGAATGTCGACCCTGGACGTAGTATTGAAATACTGATTCAAGTGTGCTTCTCAATAAACCAGAGAGCATTGTACACCCACAATCCACAGCTATCTGTCCAACTTTATTGCCGTCCTTCCTGCAGATTGAGATAAAATACATCATTAGATATGTAGTACTTAGAACGGTGCAGCACAGGAACAGGCACTTCAACCTTCAACGTCTGTACCGAACATGATGCCATTAATCTCCTCTGCTTGCACATGATCATATCCTTCAGTACAGGCATGGCTTTAAGGTGAGAGGATCAAAATGGAGACATTAATTAGAGCAGAACAAGTTTTTTTTAAACACGAGGGTGGTGAATGCCTGGCACACCCTCCAGGGGTAATGGGTGAGACAGATACGATAGTGGCATTTAAGAGACTTTTGGATAGGTATATGTATATGCAGGAATAGAGGTATATGAATTATGTGCAGGCAGATAAGAGTTGGTTTTAGCATCATGTTCAGCACAGACATTGTGGACCGAATGGCCTGTTCTTGCAATGTTTAGTTTATTGTCACGTGTACCGAGGTACAGTGAAAAGCTTTTACTGCGTGCTAACTAGTCAGCGGAAATACAATACATGATTACAATCAAGCCATTCAGTGTGCAGAGACATGATAAAGGGAATAACGTGACCAATGTATAGTGCAAGATAAGGCCAGTACTCTTCTACATATGTTCTAATTCCCTGCATATCTACGTCCCTATCTAAAATGCTACTTAAACACCACTATTTTAAATGCCTCCACCAGCATCCCTGGCAGCGCGTTCCAGACATCCACCACTCTGAGTAAATAAATTTGCCTACACATCTCCTTTAAACATTGCAATCTCTTCTTAATGCTATGCCCTGTAATCTTGGCATTTCCACCCTGAAAAAGATTTTGACTGTCTACCCTAACTATGCCACACATACTGTTATATACGTCTATCGGGTCTCCCCTCAACTTCCGCACTCGAGAGAAATCATTCCAATTTAGAGCTCTATTCCAGGCAGCATTGTGGTAACCCTCTTCACCCTCTCGAAACTCTCCACGTCGTTCCTGTAACAGGACGACCAGAACTTCACATAATACTTTAAATGTGGTTAGTGGATGATAAGGAGTTTGAATCTATTTGTCCAAGTATGTTCAGATTGGAGGAAGTTGGTCCCTGTTCATTTGAAGGATTCATGGGCGCCTCACAAGCTCTAACCTGAAATGCGCTTTGTCTTAAACACAGCGCAACCCGAGGAGGCAGTGGGAGCTCAGGAGGATTAGAGTGAACCGCACTCATCCACCCTCTATCTCCCAGTTTCCATTGACTTCATCTCAGCCGGACCGGAAGTGGAGCCGGCGCCCAGTGTCCGGATGGAACAACAGTGGGAGTGCGAGGGCCGGGCCGGCCGGGGGAGGCGGATTGCCACGGACCATTGGTTGCCCAGGTAACGGCCGGGCTTGTGGCGGGCTGTGGGCCCCGCGGGCGTTTGCGCCTGAATGCAGGTCCTGGCGTCCGTCCGGCCGCTAAAGTTTAATCCCACAGACCTTGTGGGTTTTCGCGGAGCTGCTTACAGAGTAGAGCAGCGCGGCGAGCACCGGGCCCCTGCACTGTGACGGGTGTGACCCACCAGAGCGGCACAGATCCAGGTCGCTGCGCTGCGCTGCGCTGGTACCGTTCAACCTCCATGACAGCGGTAGACCGGCGCTGGTAAACCCGCCTCCCCGCCAAACTCCCCCCCCCTCTCTCCCCCTACTAAATTCAGAGATTCTGAGAGGCGCGATCGACACACGAGAAAAACGAGACGACTCGTTATGATTAGTCCGTATTGATTTGTGCATGGGCAATCCGGTCTCACGAATCTGATTGATTTTTTAAAAAAAGAGATGACCAAGACGATTGATAGGCCAGTGCAATAGATGTGGTCTACATGGATTAAGGTTTAAACGCTGTAGCGTGGCCGGGAAGGTTTAGATCGCATGGGACCCAGTACAAGCTTGCCAATTGGCGACAACATTGGCTTGAAGGTAGGCGATGGTCGAACGTTGTTTTCCAGACTGGAAGCCTGTAACAAGTGGGATCGGTGCTGGGTCCACTGTTGTGTTATTTATGTTAACGATTTAGATGTGAAAGTAGGTGTCCAGATTAGTACATTTGTGGATGGGATTAAGTGAATAATATAGAAGGTTATGATTACAACAAGAATTGTTGTAAAACAGGAACATTTGTTTGTTTGTTCATTCATTCATTCGTTCTTGTTCAGGCGCTGTGTGCATTGGCAGCCAGCTAACAGTCGCTTGTCTTTTTCTTTTTGTTTTCACTTTTAATTTCAGGTTTTCGTGTACCTTGCATGTTGTGACTGTTGGAAGACCAATTTCCCTCCGGGGATGAAAAAAGTTTTATCATATTGTATCGTAGGATCTTGATCAACTGGGCCAATGTGCCAAGGAATGGCAGATAGATTCAGTTAGAACAACATAGAACAGAACATAGATAAATGTGAATTCACAAGTTGTAGGAGTAGAATTAGGCTATTCGGCTCATCAATTCTACACCACCATGCAATCATGGCTGATCTCTGCCTCCTAATCCCATTTTCCTGCCTTCTCCCCATAACCCTTGACACCTGTTCTAATCAAGAATCTGTCTATCACTGCCTTAAAAATATCCACTGACTTGGCTTCCATAGCCCTCTGTGGCAATGAGTTCCACAGATTAACTACCCTCTGACTAAAGAAGTACCTCCTCACCTCCTTTCTATACCTTTATTCTTATTACCAAAATGCCATTATCAAGAATTGTTGCCAGGACCTGTCTTGCACAGTAAATTGTCGGGCCCTGGAGAGTGGTGTAGAACAGAGAAACATGGAGGTGCAGGAATATGGTTCCATGAAAGCAGTGGCACAGCTATACAGGGTGAGGAAGAAGGCATTTGGCACGCTTACTTTCATTCATCAGGGTATTGCGAACAAGGATTGGCACGTCATATTGCAATTATGCAAGAAATTGATAAGGATATATTTGGAGTTCTGGTATTTTTGCTGTGGAAAGAATGCCATTAAGCTGAAAACAGTGCAATAAGATCTACAAGGATCTTACTAGTTCTGGAAGGTTTGACTTGCAAAAAGAGACTGGACAGTTTAGGACCTTTTGCCCTGAAGCAAAGGAGGCTGAGGAGTGACCTTATAGAGGTACTTAAAATCATGAGTGCATTGATAAGATGAACAGATGCAGTCTTTTCTCCAAGATAGGAGGGTTTAAAACTAGAGGGCATAGATTACGAGAGGAAATATTTAAAAGGGACCAGAGGGACAACTTTTTCACACACATAGAATGAGCTTCCAAAGGAAGTGGTGGATGTAACTACAATTACTTAAAAGACACTCCGATGGGTACATAGATAGGAATGGTTTGGAGGAATATGGGCCACTGGGACAACACCTGTCCCTATACATCCTCCCTCGACTCTGTCCAGGGACCCCGAAGGTGCTTTCAGGTTAGGCAGAGGTGCACTTGCACCTCCTCCAACCTCATCTACTGTATCCATTGTTCAAGATGTGGACTCTTATACGTCGGCGAGACCAAACGCAGACTGGGCGATCGGTTCGTGGAACACCTTCGCTCGGCCTGCGTGAACATAGAAAATGAACCTACCTGATCTCCTGGTTGTTGGACACTTTCATTCTTCCTTCCCATTCCTACACGGACCTTTCTGTCCTCGGTCTCCTCCATTGTCAGAGTGAGGCTAAACGCAAATTGGAGGAACAGCTTCTCATATTTTGCTTGGACAGCTTACAGCCCAATGGTATGAATATTTCTCTCATTTCAGGTAGCTCTGGCATTCCCTCTCTCTCTATCCCTCCCCCACCCAAGTCGCACTAGCTTCTCGTTTTCATCCTACAAACAGTTAACAATGGCCTGTTTCCTTTATCATTGTTACCTTTTTTCATATCTTTCATTCATTGTTCTTTATCTCTCCACATCACCATCTATATCTCTCATTTCCCTTATCCCTAACCAGTCTGAAGAAAGGTCTCGACCTGAAAAGTCACCCATTCCTTCTCTCCAGAGATGCTGCCTGAGTTACTCCAGCTTTTTGTGTCTGTCACTGCTATCGATAATTATACTTAGCCAGCTCCAATGTGTAGACCAGGTGTAGGAGGACAACTGCTCTCTTCCCCATTGCACCTTCAGTAATGCGGTTCCCTCTCGGGACTGACCACAGGGCCACGATGCCTGGATTTTGTACTCGAGTAATTGGAATGACAGCCTGGCCTCGGGCAAGGCCCCAGGCAGCGACGGGATTCCCCTGACCTGATCAAGCACTGCAAGACTACCTTACTGCTTCCTCTGCCAGTGCTGGCAAGAATGAGCTGTATGGCAGGACATGAGGGATGCCACGATCATTACCCTCTACAAGAACAAGGGCGAGAGAAGTGACTGCAACAACTACAGAGGCATCTCCCTCCTCAACATCGTCAGCAAGGTCTTTGCTCGGGTCATCTTGATCCGCCTGCAGAAGCTGGCAGAACGTATCCACCCAGAGTCACAGTGCAGTTTCCGAGCTGGAAGGTCAACAGTAGACATGGTCCTCTCCCTTCGCCAGCTCCAGGAGAAGTGCAGAGAACAGGGGATGCCCCTGTATATTGCTTTCATTGACCTCACCAAGGCCTTTGACTTCGTCAGCAGAGATGGCCTATTCAAGACTTTCCCAAAGATCGGCTGCCCACCAAAACTGCAGAGCATGACAGAATCCTTCCACATCAACACGAAGGGGACAGTGCAGTTCAATGGCTGCTTCTCGGAGCCCTTCGACATCCGCAGTGGCGTCAAACAAGGCTGAGTCCTCACTCCCACACTCTTTGGGATTTTCTTCGCTCTGCTCCTGAAACATGCCTTCAGCACCGCAACAGAGGGGATCTACCTGCGTACTAGATCAGACGGCAGGCTCTTCAACTTCACCCGCCTCCGAGCCAAGACAAACGTACGTGAAGCTCTCATCAGAGACATGTTGTTCGCCGATGACACAGCAGTTGTGTCCCACATCCAGCAGGAACTACAGTCAGTGATGGACCGCTTCTATCGGGCTTGCAAGGACTTCAGGCTGACCATCAGCCTGAAGAAGACGAACGTCCTGGGACAGGATACCGCCTGTCATCACCATCGACAACTACGAACTCGATGCCGTCCATCAGTTCACGTACCTCGGCTCCACCATCACCGACAACCTCTCCTTGGACACAGAGATTGACAAGAGGATCGGGAAGGCAGCTACAACTCTCGCTCGCCTCACAACTCGAGTGTGGACCAATCCAAAGCTGACAGTGAAGACAAAGATAGCAGTCTACAATGCTTGTGTCAACAGCACGCTGCTGTACAACAGTGAGGCATGGACTACATATGCCAGACTGGAGAGAAGACTCAACACCTTCCACCTTAGAAGCATCTGCCATATCCTGGGTATATCCTGGGAGATTCTGTCTCGCACTGGCCTTCCGAGTATGTACACTCTACTCAGGCAGCGCAGGCTGCGATGGCTGGGCCATGTCCACCGCATGGAGGATGGCCGTATTCCCAAAGACATCCTCTATGGAGAGCTAACATCTGGGAGGAGAACCATCGGCCGCCCCCAGCTACGTTACAAGGATGTCGGCAAGAGAGATTTGAAGGCGCTCGACATCGATGTGGAGTCCTGGGAGAGCCTTGCAGCTGACCATACGAGGTGGAGAGGTACCCTGAACCAACATCTCAAAACGGGGGAAGAGAAACTGATGAACGCAGCGGCAGACAAGCGGGCACGCAGAAAGGAGCGCAGCAACTTCAACAGACCAGAGACCACACACAAATGTGACCTTTGCGACAGACACTGTCACTCCCGCATTGGTCTCTTCAGCCACAAGCGACGCTGCTCTAGCCGAGGTGTGGAGCAAGCAGCCAACTAGGATGCATCACCCATGGGCAGCCATGACCGAGGAGGCCTAAGAAAGAATTGGAATGATTCTTTATCCATAAAATCTTTGAGATGGACATGAGAGATATCACTGATTCAAGGCTAATACTGAATACAAAAAACAGGGATTTGTTGAAGAGATGCATGCTACAGTAGACTAACTGTTTGGAGTTGGAGGCTCTTCCTGAGGAATGATTCCTGTGGATCCTGTGATGATCCCTTTGGGAGTGGACATTGAAGGCCCAACAGAATTGTGGGTAACACTGGAGCCTGTACCTCCAACAGTGTGCACTGCCCTATTCCTCAGCACTGTGTTGCCAGGATGGAACTGTCAGAGTAGAGAGCACAGCTTTAAAGATTAGAGAGCACAGCTTTAAGGTGAGAGGGCCAAAGTTTAAAGGAGATGTGGGACAGGTTTTTTTTACATGGAGAGTCGCGGGTGCCTGTACTACTGCCGGAGGTGGTTGGGTAGGGAGATAAGATGAAGCCTTTAGATAGGCACATGGATATGCTGGGAATGGGAGAATATGGATCATATGCAGGCAGTGGAGATTAGTTCATCTTGGCATAATGTTTGGCACATACATTGTGGGCCAAAGGGTCTGTTTCTATTCTGTACGATTCAATGTACTATTAAATTCACCTTCTTAGAGCACTCATGAGCCTTAGTTTAGAGATACAACATGGAAACAAGCCCTTCGTCTCATCGAGTCCACGCCGACCATCGATCAACCATATACTAGTTCCATTCTACACTCTAGGGGCAATTTATAGAAACCAATTAATTAACCTTTAAACCTGCATGTCTTTGGAATGTGGGAGGAAACCGGAAAAAACCCACATGGTCACAGGGAGAATGTAGAAACCTTCACACAGACAGTACACGTGGTCATGATTGCACCCGGGTTTCTGACGCTGTAAGGCAGCAGCTCTACTGTTGCACCACTGTGCTGCTCTTTGCTAAATACATTTTGATACTGAACCAGAATTTAGGGAAAATAACCAGCAGGGCCCGGGGAAGTGAGATGTGTGATTCCTTTCATGTCTCAGTGAGATCAGAGCAACCATGCTGGGAAGCAGTTCAGTTCGTTTGAGATGAGAGTGAGCGTAGAAATGTCTGACACTAATTGCAGAGTGTGGACAGTGCAGGAATATGAATGACTTTACATATTTAAACTACATCCATTGACATTATTTGAAATGGCAATAAATGCGCCGGAAAATAGGATATGGATTTAATATATAATGTAAGATAACACAAAATAATTGCAAGAAGTAATTGTAGCCTGTCATGGTTGCTCTTGTTTAACAGCTGCAAGGGGCAATTATGAAGATATTAGCATACTTGAATATATTTTCGCAGTCAGACTGTCAGCTCGTGAGTGGTCTAGGACTGCTCAACACAATCTGAGTTCATTCATTCATTCAAATAGGGATTCGGAAAGGTCTTGCTCAGTTGTCTCAACGATCCACTCTTGAGACATCCTTTCTCAATCCACATGCAGCCCCTCAGTAACATCATCCAGAAACAAGACATGGGTTACCAAGTGTACCCTGCAGCATTCATTCCATCTCAACACCATCTCTCTATCTTTCCTCACTCTGATTTATTACATAGATTACCCACAGCTGGTCTTCAGGCATAAATAACAATGTCCTTCAACAAAATACTGGAAAGAGTAAAACTGTTGTCTGCGCTTCCTTTAACATAGAACAGGATGCACAAGAACAAGCCCTCCCCCCCACTATCAAAAGCATCTACACCAGACACAGCTTCAAGAAAACAGTATCTGTTTTCCCCACCATCCGGGCCGTGCCCTCATCTCACTGCTACCATCGGGCAGGAGGTACAGAAGCCTGAAGTTCCACACCACCAGGTTCAGGAACAGCTGCTTTCCTACAACCATCAGGTTCTTGAACCGACATGCCCAATTCTAATCCTACCTCAGCAACGTAACGCCTCGCACTACTGTGGACTTGTTTACTAATTATGGTTTTGCACTAATGTTTTGTTTTTCTGGACAGTGTTTTTTCTTTTTGCCATCTTCGTAAATGTAATTATAGTTTATGTCTTTGTGTGTTGTACAATCTATATGCCTGTGACGCTGCGCAAGTTTTTTTTATTGTACCTGTACCTCATCGTACTTGTATATATAACAATAAAAATTTGACGAGGATTTTGGAGGATTCTACACAAATAGTAATCAACTAGACCAAATGGACCCATTGGGCCCAAACCTCTCCTGCATTGGTGCAGCACCCTCTCCTCTCCCCCTCCCCTCCATCTCCCCCTCCTCCCCTCTCCCTCCCTCTCCATCCTCCTCCCCTCCCCCACCCCTCCCCCCTCCACCACCCCTCCCCCCTCCACCTCCCCTCCCCTCTTCCCCTCCCCCCACTCCATCCCTCTCAACCCCCCTTATTCTCCCACCTCCCCCCTCGCTCCCTTCCCTCCCTCCCCTGCCCTCTCTAGGAAATAGATTTAAACTTTAAAATGTGAATAACTTGAAAAAATATAACACCGATTTCAATGAAACTTCTTTCATTAGCACCAAAGGGAGGGTGAGTAAGGTGGGCCTACAATTGTTGCACTATCGTGTACCGTTTTGGCTGTAGTTCAGGAACAAACAAACAAACAAACAAACAAACGAGTTTTAGTATATAGATGTTTGGTCTTTACATGTTGAAAGTCTCTCATTTTGCTCTGGCGCCCTCTGTTGGCCTTCCCTCCTTATTGACACAGGAGGCTGCAGACGCTGGAACCTTGAGCAAAAAAGCAAAGTGTTGGAGGAACAGTGGGTCAGGCAGCATCTGTGGGGAGGAAATGGACAGGCGACGTTTGGTCTTGGACTTTACATCAGCTTGAAGAAGGGTCCCACCCCAAAACATCGTCTGTCCACTTCCCTCACTGATGCTGCCTGACCTGCTGAGTTCCTCCAGCAGTCTGTTTCTTTGTTTCACTCCTTATCATTGGATAGAACAGAGCTGCTGTTGTTTGTGTCACTGCTATGTTTTATCGGGGAGCTTTCGAGTTTGAATGAATGTAATGAAATCATAGATTCCCCATGGGGGAAGTGTGATTTACCTATCTAATTATAATTTAACTTCATTATGTCTCTCTTCAAATCTTTCTCCATCTTCATGTGTCCCGGTCTCTCTATCTTTGTGCCCCAGTATCTCTGTGCCCCAGTGGCTCTGCCTTTGTGTCCCAGTGTCTCTGATCCTGTCTCTGGGTCCCAGTGTCACTGCCCCTGTCTCTGTGTCCCAGTGTCTCTGATCCTGTCTCTGTGTCGCACTGTCTCTGATCCTGTCTCTGTGTCCCACTGTCTCTGATCCTGTCTCTGTGTACCACTGTCTCTGATCCTGTCTCTGTGTCCCACTGTCTCTGATCCTGTCTCTGTGTCCCACTGTCTCTGATCATGTCTCTGTGTCTTACTGTCTCTGTCCCTGTCCATGGGTCCCAGTGTCTCTGTCCCTGTCCCTGTGTTTAATCTCAGTGTCTCTGTCCCTGTCTTTATGTTGCAATGTCTCTATCCCTGTCTCTCAGTTTCTGTCCATTCTTGTTTATCAGTCTCTCTGCCAGGATGTCTTTGCATATCACTGTACTTGGATCTCTCTGCCTCAGAGTCCACCTGCCCATTGTCACTGCGGCCCTTGTTCACTGTGGTGTGGGAGGTGTACTTCTTTCAGCTCAGACCAGATCTGGAGGGGTTAACTAACACCTCTCTACTAGAATATTCTGCCTCGGCAATTCTTCAGCTCATGCTCTTTCATACTTCCAGGATAATTAACTGCATTCAAAAGCTATTAATCAGAAGACGTCAGCTGATCACTGCTGGAGATTTCCTTGAAGGTTTAGTTCATACCTGTCAGAGGCGATGGATGGGAACTAATGGGGATGTAATTGGAGCCGAGCGTTCAGTCTCCTGCTGGGAAGTCCACTAATTACTGAGAATGTGTGGCTGGCATTCCGATGCTGCAGAAACCTGGATGCAGGGGAGAGGGAGAGTGCAGAGAAATGGCAAAACGGGCAAAGATGTGGCAAGAGACTGAGAGGGAGAGTGCAGAGAGAATGGCAAAACGGGCAAAGAGGCAGCAAGAGACAGTGAGAGGGAGAGTGTAGAGAGATGGGCAAAGAGGTGGCAAGAGACAGTGAGGTAGTGCAGAGAGAAAGGCAAAGCAAGCAAAGAGGCAGCAAGAGACTGAGAGGGAGAGTGCAGAGAGATTGGCAAAATGGGCAAAGAGGCGGCAAGAGACAGTGAAGGACAGAGAAATAAGGAATTAAACAGTGGTAGAGGCAATAAAGAGAGAGAACAGAGTTAGAATTATATAGAAACAGTAAGAACCCTAGTGATAAGGAAACAAAGGGGGGCTGAGGAAGAGAGGGAAACAGATCGATAGGGGGTGACCGTGAGAAAGACTGGAAATACCCAGCAGGTCGAGCAGCATCCATGAGTATTTGTCATCTATCTCCACTGAGATAAAACATAGACAATGCTGGAAACAACTCAGCAAGTCAGGCAGTCTCTGTGGAAAGACAGAATTGACGGTTCAGGTCCCTTCATCAGAATGCTGCTGAATCCACTGAGATGTACCAATAATGATGTTTAATTTCATTTTATTCAAACTTTCCTATTTGCCAAGATATTTGTGGATGAAGTAGCACGGCTATATGACAAAGTATCAAGAATCGATCACAGTGCAAAACTGAAGGCACATGTAGATCCCACTAGAATCTTAAATAAAACACAGAAAATCCCGGAAATATTCAGCAGGTCAGGCAGCATCTACAGAGAGAAAAACTTAATGTCTAGGGTTGATGGCTTTCATTGGAATTGGGAAAAGTCTAAAAGCAAACAAGCTTTCAGTAGGAGGGAAGTGGCAGGGGCATTACATAGAACAGTGCAGCACAAGAACTGGCTCTATTCGGCCCACAATGTTCATGTCGAACATGATACCAAATTAAACTAATCTCCTCTGCCTGCAAATTTAAAAAAAACTGCTGGAGTGACTCAGCGGGGCTCAGGCAGCATCTTTGGAGAATATGAATAGATGACGTTTCGGGTCAATGGACAATAGACAATAGGTGCAGGAGTAGGCCATTCGGCCCTTCGAGCCAGCACCACTATTCAATGTGATCATGGCTGATCATTCTCAATCAGTACCCCATTCCTGCCTTCTCCCCATACCCCCTGACTCCACTATCCTTAATCAGAATCAGAATTACCTTTATTGTCATCTGAAAAACAAGTCTTTTGGACGAGATTTCGTCACCCACAGTCCAACAGTAAGAGCAATAAAATAAGCAATTACACAACCACAAAACAACACAAAAAAAAAAAAAGAAACATCCATCACAGTGAGTCTCCTCCAGTCACCTCCTCACTGTGATGGAAGGCCAGAATGTAATTTCTCTTCCCCTGCCGTCTTTTCCCGCAGCTCTATCTAGTTCTCTCTTGAATGCATTCAGAGACTTGGCCTCCACTGCCTTCTGAGGCAGTGAATTCGACAGATTCACAACTCTCTGACTGAAAAAGTTTTTCCTCATCTCTGTTCTAAATGGCCTACCCCTTATTCTTAAACTGTGGCCCCTGGTTCTGGACTCCCCCAACATTGGGAACACGTTTCCTGCCTCTAACGTGTCCAATCCCTTAATAATCTTATATGTTTCGGTGAAATCCCCTCTCATCCTTCTAAATTCCAGTGTATACAAGCCTAGCCACTCCAGTCTTTCAACATACGACAGTCCCGCCATTCCGGGAATTCACCTAGTAAACCTACGCTGCACGCCTTCAATAGCAAGAATATCCTTCCTCAAATTTGGAGACCAAAACTGCACACAGTACTCCAGGTGTGGTCTCACTAGGGCACTATACAACTACAGATGGACTTCTTTGCTCCTATACTCAACTCCTCTCGTTATGAAGGCCAACATTCCATTGGCTTTCTTCACTGCCTGCTGTACCTGCATGCTTCCTTTCAGTGACTGATGCACTAGGACACCAAGATCCCTTTTCCTAACTTGACACCATTCAGATAATAATCTGCCTTCTTATTCTTACTACCAAATCTCACACTTATCCACATTAAACTGCATCTGCCATGCATCCGCCCACTCACACAACCTGTCTAAATCACCCTTCTTCTAACTGATTGTGGGGTAAAGGCAGGGGGCAGGACAAAGCTTGGCAGGTGGATGCAGATGAGGGTGGGATTTGATATGTAAATAGTTGGGCAAAGGCCAGAGATGAAAAGACAGTTGTGAGACAAAAGGATTGAAGAGTTGTGAAGCGTCCAGCACAGGGGAGAGAGGGGGTTTGTAGTTAGCTAAAATTAAATAATTCAATGTTCATACCATATGTTCAGACCTGCCAGGCTTCGTCTTGCCCCCCCCCCCAATCAGTTTGAAGAAGGGTTACGACCCAAAACGTCACTGATCCATGCTGCATGACCTGCTGAGTTACTCCAGCAGTTTGTGTCTTTGTTTGTAAACCAGCATCTGCAGTTCCTTGTTTCTACAGAATAAAGCAAATGCCTTGATGAGCTGGAGACCAAGAGAATCTGAGGAAAGCAAGTGGTGGTGGTGATGGGGCTGAGAGGTGGCAATGAGGACTTGATTATTGCAATTGATCTGTCTGCAAAGATGTAAGTGGAGGTGAACTGGAAACGAGGAGAGATAGAAAACAATCTGAAACTATGCGATGTGCAACATTAGTCAATGGAAATCTCAAATAACAAAATTCTGGAAACTTCATGATGATGAAGTGCTTTGTGAGGTTGGCTATGAATTATGTCAACTCTTATCTTAGCAAGGATCACTACAGTTTGCCTACCACTGCAATAGATCAATAGGAGATGTGCTTTTACTGGCTCTCCACTGGGCCATGTGGACATGAAGAATGCTATGTCACACTGTTGTTCATTGACTAGCTCAACGCTTAACACCTTCATCTCCAAACCTGCCAAGTTGCTCGGGGAACTGGGTCAAAGAGAATCCAAAGAGATTATATATATATATATAAAAAGAAAAGGAGTAACTAGAGAGAGAATTGGACCCCTCAAAGATCAAATTGGATACCTATCTGTAGAGCCACAGCAGATAGGCGAGGTCCTCAATGAATATTTCTCCTCTGTTTTTACCACAAGGAAAGACATGAAGACTAGGAAACTCAGGGAAGGTAACGGGGTTGTCTTGGACAAGGATTTGCACAATGAGGTTGTGTGTGACTGGTGCCCTGCTCTGTGGAAGGTAGATGATAAGCTAGGGAGAGGCACGTTTGCTGTCATTGAACTGTTGTTTTCAATCTAAAAGGATTCTAAAATTGTGGAACTGAAGGGCATGTCATCAGGAAATGATTGCCAGTGACAAGGGTCTCGACCCGAAACGTCACCCATTCCTTCTCTCCCGAGATGCTGCCTGACCTGCTGAGTTACTCCAGCATTTTGTGAATAAATCGATTTGTACCAGCATCTGCAGTTATTTTCTTATACGACAAGGCATCTGTTGTGTCACGGTATGTTGTCTCCTGGTGCCTTGCTGCATTTAAAGTTTCACACCCATCCCGTGGCCAGCTTACTGCAGGGAATGTGCTTTCATGATGCCTCCTTCATCACACTCTCTGATTTGAATATGTAATGAGCTCCTGCATTCTGATTTGAATGAGTAATGAGCTCCTGCACTTGCTTCAGTGATTCACAGGCAGTGGTGAGCCTGGCTTCAGGGGGTGAAATGCCTAACGCATCAGCCTCTTCAGCTGGAGTCTCGGTTTAAATGCATCAATTCACACTGAAAACACCTCTGTGCGCTAGGATCTGTGGGGTCCTGGATGGGTGGAGGGAGCAGATTCCAATCTCACTTAACAAAGAGGGATCAACATTACTCATCAATGGGGTGTGAAGAGCCATGACTCCTGGGAAGAACTTGTATGGGTTTCAGAGAACTTGGAAGAAAAGCTTCATTATCCCATCATAGCGTAATTGAGGGCAGTGAGGTGACATTGGAAGCCTCATACTTGTGTGGGCAAAGTGGGATTACATTGCGTGGATAGACTAGAAATAGCCCATCAGCCCAATATATCCATTGAACCCTTTCCTATCTACATGCATCCCATAAGCCGCACTACGCCTGTATCCTTCTTTACGCCCATGTGTCTATCTAAATGTCTCATAGTGATTGTATCTGATTCCACCACCTTCACGTATCACTTTCCAGACATCAATCACTGCGTAAAAAACACTTGCAATCCTCTTTAAAACTCCTTCCTCTCTCCTTAAACTACGCCCTCTTGATTTTGATCCTCTACCATGATGATGGTATCAAACGGTCATCTATTCCTCTCAGGGAGGGAAGAAAAAGTTGAGATAGATTGCATAGGATCAGATAGTGTGATATAAATGTGTGAGTGAAGGGTGGATTAGATTGGAGGCATGTTAAAGAGTACAGGGGTGAGGGGAGAATTTGGTTATATAGGAACGGATATGAAACGAACTGTGAAATAAGGGAGATGATGAGATAGAGTTTAAAGTCTGTATGTTCCTGTTAAGAGTGAAGGGCAAGGCCAACAGAAGTAGGGAACCCTAGATGTAAGAAAATAACTGCAGATGCTGGTACAAATCGAAGGTATTTATTCACAAAATGCTGGAGTAACTCGGCAGGTTACTCTCCTCAGCATCTCAGGAGAGATGCTCTCCTCAGCATCTCAACTCTCCTCAGCATCACAGGAGAGAAGGAATGGGTGACGTTTCGGGTCGAGACCCTTCTTCAGACTGATGTCAGGGGACGGGACAAAGGAAGGATATAGGTGGAGACATGAAGATAGTGGGAGATCTGGGAAGGGGGAGGGGAAGAGAGGGACAGAGGAACTATCTAAAGTTGGAGAAGTCAATGTTCATACCGCTGGGCTGCAAGCTGCCCAGGTGAAATATGAGGTACTGTTCCTCCAATTTCCGGTGGGACTCACTATGGCACTGGAGGAAGCCCATGACAGAAAGGTCAGACTGGGAGTAGGAAGGGGAGTTGAAGTGCTCAGCCACCGGGAGATCAGGTTGGTTAAGGCGGACTGAGCGAAGGTGTTAAGCGAAGCGATCGCCGAGCCTGCGTTTGATTTCGCCAATGTAAAGAAGTCTATCCAGTGCCATAGTGAGGCCCACCGGAAATTGGGCTGTGGGTCGGGGTCAGACTAGCACTGGGCTGTGGGTCGGGGTCGGACTAGCACTGGGCTGTGGGTCGGGGTAAGGGGGTCAGACTAGCACTGGGCTGTGGGTCGGGGTCAGACTAGCACTGGGCTGTGGGTCGGGGTAAGGGGGTCAGACTAGCATTGGGCTGTGGGTCGGGGTCAGAGTAGCACTGGGCTGTGGGTCGGGGTCAGACTAGCACTGGGCTGTGGGTCGGGGGTCAGACTAGCTGTGGGCTGGGGTCAGACTAGCACTGGGCTGTGGGTCGGGGGTCAGACCAGCACTGGGCTGTGGGTTGGGGTCATACTAGCACTGGGCTGTGGGTCGGGGGTCAGACTAGCACTGGGCTGTGGGTCGGGGTCAGACTCGCACTGGGCTGTGGGTCGGGGGTCAGACTCGCACTGGGCTGTGAGGGGAGGTCGGGGTCAGACTAGCACTGGGCTGTGGGTCGGGGGTCAGACTAGCACTGGGCTGTGAGTCGGGATCAGACTAGCACTGGGCTGTGAGTCGGGATCAGACTAGCACTGGGCTGTGAGTCGGGAGTCAGACCAGCACTGGGCTGTGGAGGGGGGGGGGGGGGTCGGGTTCGGGGCCATGGATAACGCTGGGCTGCCATTGGTCCCCGCGCCAGGCTGCGCGAGCGCGGATTGGCTCCAGTGATACGAGCGTTGCGATTGGTCGGAAGACTGCAGGACGGCGGATCTCATTGGAGCGGCTGACAGATGGCTCCGTCGCCAATTGCCCAGTGCCAGCCCGCACCCATTGGCCAGCGACGGCCTGGTGCGCTTCCATTGGCCAGCGCCGGCCCAGCGCGCTCCCATTGGCCAGCGCTGGCCCAGAGCGTTCCCATTGGTCAGCGCCGGCCCAGCGCGCTCCCATTGGCCAGCGGTTCGCGAGCCACCGGTTCCCGCCTCCTGCCGGCGGTTGTCCGCTCGGCGGCGCCGCTCCCGGTCGGTGGCCTCTCGGCGCCGCTCGAGCGCCACTGACGTCCTCTGACCGGCTCCCGGGACGATGAGGAATCGGCAGCTCCCAGCGCGAAGTCGAGAACACAGCGGTGAGAGCCAGGGAAAGGACGAGATAGAAGGGGGGGGAGGGGGGAGAGAGAGGGGGGAGAGAGAGGGGGGAGAGAGAGGGGGGAGAGAGAGGGGGGAGAGAGAGGGGGGAGAGAGAGGGGGGAGAGAGAGGGGGGGGAGAGGGGGGAGAGGGAGGGGAGGGGGGAGAGAAGGGGGGAGAGAGGGATGGGAGGGGGGGGGAGAGGGGGGAGGGGGGGAGAGGGGAGGGGGGGAGAGAAGGGGGGAGAGAGGGATGGGAGGGGGGGGGGAGAGGGGGGAGGGGGGAGAGGAGAGGGGAGGGGAGAGAGGGGGGGGAGGGGGAGAGAGTGTGGGGGGAGGGGGAGAGAGTGGGGGGGAGGGGGAAAGGGAGTGGGGGGGGAGAGAGAGGGGTGACAATAGACAATAGGTGCAGGAGGAGGCCATTCGGCCCTTCGAGCCAGCACCGCCATTCAATGTGATCATGGCTGATCATTCTCAATCAGTACCCCGTTCCTGCCTTCTCCCCATACCCCCTGACTCCGCTATCATTAAGAGCTCTATCCAGCTCTCTCTTGAATGCATTCAGAGAATTGGCCTCTACTGCCTTCTGAGGCAGGGAATTCCACAGATTCACAACTCTCTGACTGAAAAGGTTTTCCTCATCTCAGTTCTAAATGACCTACCCCTTATTCTTAAACAGTGGCCCCTTGTTCTGGACTCCCCCAACATTGGGAACATGTTTCCTGCCTCTAACATGTCCAACCCCTTAATAATCTTATACGTTTCGTTAAGATCTCCTCTCATCCTTCTAAATTCCAGTGTATACAAGCCTAGTCGCTCCAGTCTTTCAACATATGATAGTCCCGCCATTCCGGGAATTAACCTAGTAAACCTACGCTGCACACCCTCAATAGCAAGAATATCCTTCCTCAAATTTGGAGACCAAAACTGCACACAGTACTCCAGGTGCGGTCTCACTAGGGCCCTGTACAACTGCAGAAGGACCTCTTTGCTCCTATACTCAACTCCTCTTGTTATGAAGGCCAACATTCCATTGGCTTTCTTCACTGCCTGCTGTACCTGCATGCTTCCTTTCAGTGACTGATGCACTAGGACACCCAGATCTCGTTGTACGTCCCCTGTTCCTAACTTGACACCATCCAGATAATACTCTACCTTCCTATTCTTACCACCAAAGTGGATAACCTCACACTTATCCACATTAAACTGCATCTGCCATGCATCCGCCCACTCACACCACCTGTCCAAGTCACCCTGCAACCTCATAGCATCTTCTTCACAGTTCACACTACCACTCAGCTTTGTATCATCTGCAAATTTGCTAATGGTACTTTTAATCCCTTCATCCAAGTCATTAATGTATATTGGAGTGGGAAAGGGGGGGGGGAGAGAGGGAAAGAGAGTGGGGGGAGAGAGGGAAAGAGAGTGGGGGGAGGGGGAGAGAGAGTGGGGTGGAGGGGGAGAGAGAGTGGGGGGGAGGGGGAGAGTGGGGTGGAAGGGGGAGAGAGTGGGGGAGGGGGAGAGAGAGTGGGGGAGGGGGAGAGGGAGGGGGGGAGAGAGTGGGGGAGGGGGAGAGAGAATGGGGGGGAGAGGGAGTGGGGCAGGGGGAGACAGAATGGGGGAGGGGGAGAGAGAGTGGAGGGGGGTGGGTGAGAGTGGGGACGAAGGGGAGAGAGAGTGGGGAGGAGAGGGGAGGGGTGACAGAGGGGAGGAAGAAGCGGAGATGGGGAGGAGGGGGGGGAGAGATTGGGGAGGAAGGGGGGGAGAGTGTAGGGAGGAAGGGGTGTTGGGGAGTCGGAGGCGGGGAGGGGGATGATCCGGAGGAGGGTTTAAGGGGAGAGGGAGCGATGGGAGCAGGAAAGTGGGGAAGCAGCACCCAAACCAACCTCGTTTCTAGGCCAGCATAATCATGGACGAGTTGCACCCTGACCACTCCCTCTTCTCCCCTCTCCCATCAGGAAAAAGGTATAGCAGTGTGAAAACGCACACCTCTAGATTCAGGGATGGTTTCTTTCCAGCTGTTATCAGGCAACTGAAGCATGCTACTACCACCAGAGAGCAGTGGAGTCTTTGGTGACCCTCGGACTGTCTTTGATTGGACTTTGCTGGTTTTACCTTGCACTAAACATTATTTCCTTATCCTGCATCTATACACTGTAAATGATTCAATTATAATCTTGTTTTGTCTTTCTGCTGACTGGTTAGCACGCATCAAAAGCTTTCCACTACACCTGACAATAACCTAAACTAAACTGAGGGGAGAAGGAGAGGGGTGATCAATTTAGAGAGGAGGAAGTGGGGATTCAGAATAAAAGGGAATAAATGTGAAAGAGATGGAGTAGTGTTTAGTTGTGAGGGTAGGGGAGGAGGTGGCAGAAGAGGAAGGGGTAGGTGGCTTGTGAGCTCGAGGAATGGGGAACTGGGAAGAAAGGCGGGGACTATGGAAAAGGAGGGGTGAGGTAGCAGAGAGGAAGATGGGGTGAGAAGCTTGGGGAGGAATTGAAAACAGGAGGGGGAAGGTCAAAGGTTATGTTTGGGGGGAATAAGAGCATTACAACTCACCCTGTGCCAGCACCATTATGGAAACAGCAAGGTTCCATTATGGTCGCAAGCATCTGTGGAAGGAGGAACAAAGTTCGTATTTCAAATTGAGGACTTGTGAAATGGGGGGTCAGACTCTGAATAAATGTCAACTAGAAGCATTAAATGTTCTCTTTGCACATTACTTGCCCGACATGCTGAATGTTTCCAGCATTTTCTGTTTTATTTCAGATTTATAGCTTCTGCGTTTTAGCTCTTCATTTTTTGCTGCTTCTCACCTGTTCTTATACCACCGTGCTTGCTCTCATTTAGTTAACACTCTTGGGGGAATTTTCTCATAAAACAATCCTTGAATTTTCTGCCTTTATGGATTGCTTTCCTGATTTCCATCTTCAGTTGCCTTATTAATCCATGTCTCTCTTTTTCCAGAATTGAATGTTTGAATCTCTCCAATCAGGTTTCTGCCTTCACGTAGTACCAAAGCAGCTCTGATCAAGATCATCTCATGATATCCTTGCTTGAGATATAGGTAATGTATTTCTAGTAGTTTTCAACCAATTTGTAATTGACTCCAAAGCATTTCTATTGTTAATAAGTTGGTCGAACTGCCTCCATTCCTATTTATTTGTTCTTAAGCAAGTAGTTTCTGCCTGCAATTCCTGTTACTGTTATTTTTCCCAGAACGATCCATCTTTTTGACTGTAACTATTTTCACTTCTGTAGCACTGTTCAGGTTTGCCACTGCTGCAGTTTAACGTTTAAATGCTTATTTGTGTCTGTTACCTTTATACCTACAATTCTATTGAGACTGGCTGTAAAATCAAGCTTTCCTCTCTGTATATTAATTTAATACTTTGTTTATCTGTGTGAACATGACTACATTGGATATGCCATGCCTTAATTTTAAATTTCTCATCACTCCCGTTGTGGGTTGGCTCTTATCTGGGGTCTGGTACCCTAACTCCATCTCATCCTGCCGTACAAGCCTTCATTCTATTCCAATACTGGTCCCCTGAGCATCTCACTCAACAGCAATGCAGTCATATGCTGTAGCCCCAAGTTCTAGATTTCTGTTTTGGAGCTCTGTCTCTTCATCTGATTCTTATCCTTTAAGATGCTCCTTGCAACAAGCTCTTGATTATTTGGCTTATTATCCTGGTGGCTGCAACTAGTTTAATGTTCTCATGGAGTGCTTTGGATTATTTTACTGCTAAAAGTTACATAGACAGAAATAGCTGTTCCAATCAGTGGTTATATTTCTACATTTTGAATACTGGAATACTATCAAAGTCCAGACTTCAACTACAGTGTGTGGGTGAGTTTTACTAAAAATATATAATTAAATACGACAAATTGAATACTAGAAAGTGCATAAAGTGTTAGCAGAGTCCTCATTAGCCAGAGAAACAACTTGCCCTTGAGGAACAAGCAATAAATCCAGCTAGGGACCTCTATCAAATCTTCAAATAGATATTATGTATTGAAGACTCCAGAATCATTTAGAGATAACACGTACGTACGTACCTGTGTCCACAATGAGAGCCTGCATCAGCTGCCTCCGTGTAGCAGCTTTGTTTTTCTGGCCCAAGGGAAGGTTCAGGGAACTCATCAATGATCTCATCCCTTATGTTGATTGTTGAAGTTATTCACTAGTAGTTCACAGGCAAAAGAAAGGAACCTGGGTAACCTTGAGTAAGGAAAATGAAGGCTGAAATTAAAAGGAAAATTAGGAAGGATAAGAGGGCAAGTACTCAGCAAGTTAGGAAGCACGTGGTGTGAGAAAGGGTGTTTCAGATCAGCGGCTTGTAATAAAACATCTTCAATCTGAAACATCAATGTTTCACTTCCCAAAGATGCCATGTGACCTGAGGTTTTCCAACCTTTCCTATTTTTATTGCAGGCAATACTCAGTAGCTCATGCAGCACCTTTGGGAAATGAGTCATGTTTCAGGTGAAAGATCTTTCTGGACGGTTCTGAGGATTGGAGATGCTGGAATTTCAAGAAAAAAAAAACTGCTGGATGAACTTGTGGGTATCTGCGGAGGGAAATGGATAGACAATGTTTCTGAAGGATCGCGACCGAAAATATTGTCTATCCATTTCTTTTTTCAGATTCTGCTGAGTTCCACCCAGTCCTGAAGAATGATTGTGGACTTGAAAGACAAACTCTGTTCCTTTCTCCAGAGATATTCTGTGATCTTGACCATATCTTTGCAGGTGCAGCAGGCAGTGAAGAAAGCGAATGGTATGTTGGCATTCATAGCGAGGGGATTTGAGTATAGGAGCAGGGAGGTTCTGCTGCAGTTGTACAGGGCATTGGTGAGACCACATCTGCTTTCCTGGAGTATTGCGTACAGGTTTGGTCTCCTAATCTGAGGAAAGACATTCTTGCCATAGAGGGAGTACAGAGAAGGTTCACCAGATTGATTCCTGGGATGGCAGGACTTTCATATGAAGAAAGACTGGATAGACTCGGCTTGTACTCGCTGGAATTTAGAAGATTGAGGGGGGATCTTATAGAAACTTACAAAATTCTTAAGGGGTTGGACAGGCTAGATGCAGGAAGATTGTTCCCGATGTTGGGGAAGTCCAGAACAAGGGGTCACAGTTTAAGGATAAGGGGGAAGTCTTTTAGGACCGAGATGAGAAAGTTTTTTTTCACACAGAGAGTGGTGAATCTGTGGAATTCTCTGCCACAGAAGGTAGTTGAGGCCAGTTCATTGGCTATATTTAAGAGGGAGTTAGATGTGGCCCTTGTGGCTAAAGGGATCAGGGGGTATGGAGAGAAGGCAGGTGCGGGATACTGAGTTGGATGATCAGCCATGATCATATTGAATGGCGGTGCAGGCTCGAAGGGCCGAATGGCCTACTCCTGCACCTATTTTCTATGTTTCTATCCAGCCAGTTCACCAATAACCTTTCACCAAAGGAAGGGAGGAAGCATGCCATCCATTCCCAAACTGGTGGGTATGGGATTCTAGACGCTGATTTACAATTAAGTGGCCAACAAGTAAATTGAATAACCACTCCAGAGAGGTACAGTGAGCCAAATATTAAGTGTACATGTGTTTTAGGTTGGTGAATGAGGTTGGAAAATGTCGAATGTAGAAAACAATAGAAATAGCACCTCAGGTTGGCAGACTGCCACACAAGGTTGCTTGGGCTCCACTTGTTCAAAATCTATATCGATGATGTCTCTGATGTCTCTAACATTCCTAAGTTTGCAGGACTAAGTAAGACTGTAAACAGTGATGAGGATTTGATGAGGCTTCAAAGGCATATACATAAGCTGACTGAGCATCGATGTGGCATATAGAATACAATGTGCAAACTATAGACAATGCAAAAGACTTCTTAAATATTGATGTCAAAAGGATATTCATCAGTCACTGAAAGTAGCGTAGGTGCAGCAGGAGACGTATAGCACAGAAACCGGCCCTTATGGCCTACCCCATTCATGCTGACCATGATGTGTACCTACGCTAATCCAATTTGCCTGCATTAGGCCCTCTGTGACTTACTATCTAAGTACCTGTCCAAATGCCTTATAAACATTGTAATTGTATCTGCATCCACTGTCTCCTGTGGTAGATATTCAACAAAGGAATCTGAAATAGTGTAAAAAGATATTCAAGTACAGTAATGGAATAAATGAATGAGTGGAGTAAGTGCTTTCAAGCTCCTGAATTTTCTCCCAGAATGTACAAGACCGAAATAAGAATGGCTAGGGTGGCAGGCATAGTTGGTGCTTCTTCCAGCTTTCTTCATGCAGCGAACCGAAAGATAGATTGTATGGAAGGAAATGTGATGGAAAGGATTGTGTTCACTACTCTACAGATTCAGGCAGTTGAGAGCTCAGCAATTGCCATACCAGGTTGAGAAGCATCCTGTTCTATAGCACATCTGTAGAATTTTGAGAGAATCTTCTCAGAAGCCTAAGAAACTAAATACATTGTCCTTTCTTGATCACTGCTTCAGTATAAAGGGACATGGTTGCTGGTAATATGGATGTTCTTTAAGATGTCAACCATCTCTGCTTCGTTGATGAGGACAGGTGGTGTCAGTCCTGCCCTTATATCGTAACCCTTCAAATTATTCACCCCCACATGTGTTTCCAGTTCCAGTTTTTAAAGGTATTGATCTGGTTTTTACCATTGCCATGTCGGTGAATTTCAGATCATAACTTAATCTGGCATATTTTTGGCTGAGCCAGATTACTCGGGTGTTCATCGTTTGTTGCAAAAAAAAGCAACAATTCAGCAAATCAGCAGCATCTGTGGCGGCAGAGGGATAAATGACGAATCAGATCAATACCCTGCGTCAGGACTGTGGAGTATGGATGAAGATAGCTTCTAAACTCTATCTTCCCTGTGCACTCTGTCCTGATATTATAAAGTCTGCTGACTTCTCTCTGATTTGGGGCTGGCATTTAATGTGAATAAAGGCTTGTGCCATAGTGTTCAGCAGCACCCTCATGTGGTGGGCTCCAGCACTGATCATTCAGCAGACAGGTTCCCATAGCTGTTAAGTCAAAAGCCATTGCTCAACAGAAGTTTGAGGCTGCCAGCACAAATCAATATCAAGGATGCCAGTCAAATGGTAAAATGTTTAGAGTGAGAGATTTTGTTCAGCTGCCTCAGTGGTTGCTGTAGGTATGTAAATTAAGAATGAACAATTGGAGCCTCAGCAAGTCTTCCTGTAGATGACATTGAATTCATACAGTGCTGTAATAGAACAATACAGCACACTTACAGGCCCTTTGGCCCGTGCAGTCTGTGTCAACCGTCATGCCAATCTAAACTACTCCCATCTGTCTGTCAAGGACCATATCCCTCTGTTTACCTCTCATTAAACAGAACAATAAATATACAATAAATTGTTAGTTGTTCTAAACTAAACTAGACCATGATAGTGCAAGAACGACAATGTGTAGAGCAACCATACTATTGCAAACAGATGAGGGAAAATGGTGGTCAGCTGGAACCACTTTAAGAGAGTGGGTGGAGGAAGGAGCGACGATGGAAATAGAAAGGGTGGGCAAAGGAAGAAGAAACCCAGGTGGATAAGAATCCAACTGTGGGTGATAATAGACAATAGACAATAGGTGCAGGAGTAGGCCATTCAGCCCTTCGAGCCAGCACCGCCATTCAATGCGATCATGGCTGATCACTCTCAATCTTGAATCAGTCCCCCGTTCCTGCCTTCTCCCCATACCCCCTCACTCCGCTATCCTTAAGAGCTCTATCCAACTCTCTCTTGAAAGCATCCAACGAACTGGCCTCCACTGCCTTCTGAGGCAGAGAATTCCACACCTTCACCACTCTCTGACTGAAAAAGTTCTTCCTCATCTCTGTTCTAAATGGCCTACCCCTTATTCTTAAACTGTGGCTCCTTGTTCTGGACTCCCCCAACATTGGGAACATGTTTCCTGCCTCTAATGTGTCCAATCCCCTAATTATCTTATATGTTTCAATAAGATGGGCAGATGTAACCAAGTTGGGGAGGCTGAGGGGGGTGGAATGGCAAAGGTGAACAAAGGGAGAGACAACCTAGGTGAATTGCAGGAAAGGAACACTAGTTGAAACTGAGAAATAGTGTTCATGCCGGCTGCCCAAGTCAAATGAGGTTCCCTGGTTAAAATTAGGCCTCATTGGCAGTAGTGAAGGGAACATGCACCTTCAACCTCCTCTATTGTATTTGGTGCTTTCAATGTGGCTTACTGAACATAGAGAGTAAATGGATAGGAAAGATTTAGAGGGAAATGAGCCAAACACAAGCAAATGGATCAGGCTCAGATAGACATCTTGGTCAGTATGGGTGAGTTGGGCCAAAAGGCCTGTTTCCATGCTGTATCACTCGATGATGTTATGACTTTTGGAGACACAAAGCATAAATTAGTTAACCATTTTGCAGAGCATCTGTGCTTTTACTACAATCATTTTGAGCTTCCAGTTTGCATGTCATTTCAACTCCTTCACAATTTCCATGCCCACGTGTCTGTTCTTAGCCTTTCTTGGGGCATTGAGTTAAAAAGTTGGGAAGTTATATGCAGCTGTATAAAACTCTCGCTTGGTCACAGTTGGAGTATTGTGTGTAATTCTGCTCACTGCACTACAGGAAGGGCGTGGAAGCTTTGGAGATGGTGTACACGATGGTCCTTGGTGTATTGCTTGGAATAGAGAGTATTAGCTTGAGAGATTGGCCAAACTTGTTGGGGTTGGATTGTGTTCTCTGGAGCATTAGAGGCTCGGGTGACTGAGAGAATTTATAAAATTTATAAAATTGAGAGGCATAGATGGGGTAGGCTGGAAATGTCAGGGACTGTAGAGCATAAGATGAGAGGGGGAATGATTAAAGGAGATATGTAAGGCCTGTTTTAGTGGTGGGTGCCTGGAACATGCTGCCGAGGAGAAGTTGAGGGGAGGGGTTTGGTGGAAGCAGATAACATGATGAATTTCAAGAGATTTGTGCGGGGATGTGAACATGCTGGGAATGGGAAATATGAATCGTGTGCAGTCAGATGGGATTAGTTTAATTCGGCCTAATGGTTGGTGTAAACATGGACTGAGGGTGTGTTCCTGTGTTGTACAGTTCTACATCTTGAGATATATTTTAGAATAATTTTCACATTGTCTGTGATGAGCATAAAGTCACCAGCAATGGAGGACGGGGATTAGAAAGTGGCTAACGTGGATGGGTTTAAGTGATCGTAATAAACTCTGCAAAATACATTCATAGCTCTGTAGTTATGTCATCGGAAGCATGCCTTTGTCAGACTGTATTAATATTGACTGCAAAGGCAGATAGGAGCTGGTAAATGCCAGGGCTCAGCCTTATCTGCCAGGAGCAGACAAAGCTGGTTGTTATCAGCAATGTGCAGTGTGCATACTGAGCTGCTCAATCTTTTCAGTGCCTGCTGGTCATTCTGACAAGGAATGGAATCATGTTAGACTAACCAGAGAGATTGAAGTTTTGGATGAATGAGGGGGACGAGAAGAAGAAATAAAATTAATAAATGATCTCTGCCTTTATTTCATTAATATTTAACCTAATGGCATTCTCAGCTGTTCTTTTATTCTCACTACTCACTTTTTCTTTATCTTCCTTTCCGTTCCCAAGTCCTCTCCTCACCAGTAATGTTGGCTTCATATCAAAGTATTTTCTGCTGTTGTTCTGTCGGGTCATTGTTATAAGTCATGCCCTGAGGGAGTACTACCCTGTGGGGATTGCACCATTGTTGATGGTGCCAGTATTTGAAGACCACAGAGGTTCCATCTACTGAGTATGAATATCCTATGGTACCAGTCAGAGTGCAAAGGGCATTGGCCTGATGTGCCAGTCATCACCTAGCAAGTAACACATTAATTGGTTGGAAGAAGGGTCTCGACCCGAAATGTCACCCATTCCTTCTCTCCAGATGCTGCCTGTCCCACGGAGTTACTCCAGCATTTAGTGTCTACCTTTAATTGGTTGGACCTTGGTTCTTGTAAATTGGTTCCTGCTGATTACACAGCAACAGTGGTGGGTCTTCTCAAGTCTCAAGTGTTTTCTATAATTATTTTTGCATGGGATATTGATGTCTGGCAAAACCAGAATTTATTTAACATAATTCGTAGCATCCCTCAGCTGAACAGGCAGGTAAGAGCATAGACTTGTGTATAGGCTATATTGAGATGACGGATGTCTTTCTGCAAAAGGCATTGGGAAATATAGTTACTTTCAGGCATGTGAATTTTCCGCGTTTCCACAGATTTCCGCATTTTTAAAATCCATTTTCCGTGCATTTTGCATGGTTTCTGGTTTTTTCACTTTGCCAAATAAACGGAGAAATTGGATCAAAAATAAATAAAGAAAAAAAATAAATGATGTATAGACTTGTAATGAACACTAGGGTCCTGCGAGAAATCCCCTCCCTGGAAGTCTCCTCAAAAATGTGGCACCTAGGCCAAGGCAGCCAATCCCGACCTCATTGGGACTTCCATGGCCAAATTGTCAATTCGGCCGCTAGAGGTCGCTAGGGGTTCTGCGAGAAATCTTCCGTGCCATGGAAGTCTTCCCGAAAATGTGGCACTAGGCTGGGCAAGGCAGCCAATCTCGACCTCATCGGGACTTCCACGGCCGATCGGTGGGTTAAATTCTGGAACTCCAGCCCAGCTGGAGCCAGCAAATCTATTCCCATAGCCGACTTCCTTGGCCTGCTGGATAAACCAGCAAAGCTCTGGAACCAAGAGTGCCAGAAAATCAGTGGTGGAACTGTAATGAGTAAATGTTAAATTTAAGTGCAAGATTATATAACTAAATTAATTAAGACGGGGTTAAAATATAAAACACAGCAAAAAAGCCAATTACCTTTTTGGGCTGATTATCAATTAATGTGCTAATTTACTTCAAAATGTTATTAGTGTACGGTGACATTATTTTGTAATGTCTGTTTTTACTTTAAAATGCACTAAAAGAGGATTAAAACTGGTAATTTTGTGTGTAAATCTTTGACCCCCGTTGTACTCCTCGCGCAAGCGCTCGGCTCTTTTCCTCTTTTTTTGACCTCACTCACATGCCTTTGCTTTACTGAGACAAATTTTTTTATTTAAAAAAAATCTAGATTTATTTTAATAAATTTAAATTCCTCGCCTACTGTGCTGGGATTTGAGTCTGGATATATATGGTTCTAATCTCTGGCTTCTACTCCAGTAACTTAACTACTGTACTGCCACACCTTTTGCAAAGTATTAAATAAATGTAAATATTATGTATTTGGAATATTGGAAACTGTTTCTCAAGGTCACAGATCCTGGTGAACTTGACTATTAGATTACCCAATTCTTTTTTGAGTTTTCATGTTGATATTATAAATTATTTGCTATTGTTAACAGGTCATATCTTGCAAAATTGGAATTTGGTGTAATGAAATGAGATACAGAGACCACTCCCTCGGCAACTCCTTGGTTCACTTATCCCTTCCCACCTAATCCATCCCCTCCCCAGGTACTTTCATCCCCAACCAGAGGAGATGTAACACGTTCATATACCTCCTCCCTCACTTTCATCCTGGAACCCCAGCAGTCCTTCCAGGTGAGGATAGAAGTTCAAGTGCACCTCCTCTAACCACTTCATCGGTATTCCTAATATAACCTCGTGTACATAGGCGAGACCAAGCATAGACTCAGCGACAATCCTCCAAACACTTGTGCTTGGTTCACCAAAGCCTACTGGATCTCCCGATTGTTAACCATTTTAACTCTCCTTCCCATTCCCATACTGACCTTTCTACAATACTAAATCAAACAACATCAAAGTAAATCCTATAGTTAATTATAATAATTCATTCTTTTCTGTCCACAGTATAATCGGAATTTCCTTGCCTTACATTAAGGGATTACTGTTGAGAGAAATGGCTTCCGTTGAAATGTATCTCAATTGATAACATGGGATTCAATGTAAAAAAAAACAGTTTGCATTGCAGGTAATTGTGATTATGGAAGGACTTACAAGATTATAACCCCTTTCATTATGTTGTGAGTTGTGTTCATAGAACATCTTCATAATCTGTAACTTTGTCCATCTCACTGAGGTTATTTCACAAATCTTCATAAACTCATTTTGCCTTTCTCCACAGTTCCTTTAGTTTTAACAATTTGATTAGCTTTTGGTCAGCTTGATTGATTTGTTACAAATTTCACATCTGTTCATTAGTGAAATTATTTCCCCCATTATCTCTCTGAAGTATTGGGGTTCATTCTTTGTTTTAAAGAAAAGAAATAAGTTGTATATATTTTGATGGGAGGCCAGGGTGATTATTTCTTTGAGATAGTCTCCATGGCTGTCGAGACTGTCCCAATTTTCAGAGATTTAATATGGTATTGGTTTGTTTTTAATGCTGATAGAAAACGAGGTGAGAGCATTGTATCGTGCATTTGCTCTTAATTAAGAGTGGAGGCTCTGTATGTGGTTGCTGGCTGGCAGTGTCAAGAACGAGGGCAGAAACATCTGTGCACTAACTGTTGCACATCTTATTGGCGACCTTCTCCATCTGCTTCCTTTTCAGTTCCTTGTTACACAGCCTGCATGTCAACAGCCAGGCATGTGTTTCTTACTAGGAAACCACACAATGCACCATTTTGCACGTTCTCGCGCTCGTGGTGTACTCTTAACTACACTACACTATGAATTGCAATGAAAACCCCTTGCATGTTTGCATTTCTATCTTTCTCCCTGTCCACTCCCGAAGGCAAGATAGCACAGGTTAATTGACAATAGTTCAGAAGTTGGTTGCTTCACAGTTATAGTCTCTGGGCTTGAATCCTGCTTTAATTTCATTGTCCACTTCCCCTGGCCTTATTTGAATGGCCTCTTTCTGACAGAGGCCAGGTGCTTTGAATGAGTCTTCCATGTGTAGATTAATTAATTTGGCTCACATTGCCACATTGTCAATCTCTTATAAAATTCATGTGTTCTGCATGAATTAAGCAAAACTGCACCAGGTAATTTATTTTCAGTTTCTTAATGTGTTGAGCTTGCCACTAATCTACAGCCTGCTGGTTATCTATGTAGTCCTTTTCTGAAGAGCATGACTGTAATAAGTGCCTATATCCATCTATTCCTTGTTTCCTCTGATAACATGAGTCCTCCCTTGTGCTGAATGATGACTTTGCTTCCTTTTGCTCCATCTGAATTAACTGTCAGTTATCTATAATTGAACTGGTAAACTCCAGGACAATTATTTATCAGATAATTGCACAGCAGCCCTTGTTCCGTTTTCTTAATGTTTGCACCCCTTATCAACTGCTTAATACTGTAAGTATGAACTGAATGATGTCTGCGCAATTGGAATGGATGTGCCGCTAATAATACCCTCACTTCAATCTACCTGTGGAAGGATGAACTCTGTTTATTGAGAAATACCTGACCCATGAAAAAGCAAGACTGCAAATGCTGGAATCTTGAGCAAAAAAATTATTGAGGAACTCGGTAGGTCTGGCAGCTTCTGTGGAAGAAAAAGGACAGACAACATTTTGGGGCAGGACCTTTCTCCAGCCTGATGCAGTGGAGGGTAGTAAGGAGAGTGGAAGGGGTGGGATAGGAGTGGACAAATGATAGGTGGATAGAGGTAAGGAGTAGATTAGCAAATGAGTCAGGTTGGGGAGAGCTTGGTCTCTGCGGAATCAGAAAGATGTGTGTGTTGGTTGCACAGGTGGAGGATGCAACCCCAATGCAGTCATCAGTGTAATAGAAACATAGAAAATAGGTGCAGGATGAGGCCATTCGGCCCTTCGAGCCAGCACCGCCATTCAATGTGATCATGGCTGATCGTCCCCAATCAATAACCCGTGCCTGCCTTCTCCCCATATCCCTTGATTCCACTAGCCCCTAGAGCTCTATCTAACTCTCTCTTAAATCCATCCAGTGATTTGGCTTCCACTGCCCTCTGTGCAGAGAATGTAGGGAAGAGTTGGAGAATGATGCCAGGATAGCTTAGTTTATTATCAAGGTACAGTTAAGAGTTTTTTTTGTTGTGTGCTATCCAGTCAGTGGAAAGACTTTACACGATTACAATCAAGCTGTCCACAGTGTTAAAGAGTGGACCGATTGTAACGAAAGCTTATAAGGAAGGCCTAAGAGCCCCTCTGTTTCTACCTGGAACTGAGACCCAGCCAGTTCCCCTTGACAAATTGTGTCTTTACTGTCAACAACTTTTCTTTTGCTTCCTCACCTTTTCTTCAAATCAAAGATGTAGTCATGGGTGCTCACATGGCCCGAGCAAGACCTTTCTTTTGAGTAGGAAAATAACTGCAGATGCTGGTACAAATCGAAGGTATTGACTTCTCTAACTTTAGATAGTTCCTCTGTCCCTCTCTTCCCCTCCCCTTCCCAGTTTTCCCACTGTCTTCCTGTCTCCACCTATATCCTTTCTGTGTCCTGCCCCCCAGAAATTAGTCTGAAGAAGGGACTGGACCCGAAACGTCACCCATTCCTTCTCTCCAGAGATGCTGCCTGACCTGCTGAGTTATTCCAGCATTTTGTAAGACCTTTCTTTTTGTGAACACTTTTCCAAAGGTACCCTAGAAACATAGAAACATAGAAAATAGGTGCAGGAGGAGGCCATTTGGCCCTTTGAGCCAGCACCTCCATTCATTGTGATCATGGCTGATCATCCACAATCAGTAACTAGTGCCTGCCTTCTCCCCATATTCCTTGATTCCACTAGCCCCTAGAGCTCTATCTAGCTCTCTTAAATTCATCCAATGATTTGGCCTCCACTGCCCTCTGTGGCAGAGAATTCCACAAATTCACAACTCTCTGGGTGAAAAAGTTCCTTCTCACCTCAGTTTTAAATGGCCTCCCCTTTATTCTAAGACTGTGGCCCCTGGTTCTGGACTCCCCCAACATTGGGAACATTTTCCTGCATCTAGCTTGTCCAGTCCTTTTATAATATTATATGTCTCTATAAGATCCCCTCTCATCCTTCTAAACTCCAGTGAATACAAGCCTTGTAAGAAAATAACTGCAGATGCTGGTACAAATCGAAGGTATTTATTCACAAAATGCTGGAGTAACTCAGCAGGTCAGGCAGCATCTCAGGAGAGAAAGAATGGGTAACTTTTCGGGTAGAGACCCTTCAGACTGATGTCAGGGGGGCGGGACAAAGGAAGGATATAGGTGGAGACAGGAAGATAAAGGGAGAACTGGGAAGGGGGAGGGGAAGAGAGGGACAGAGGAACTATCTAAAGTTGGATAAGTCAATGTTCATACCGCTGGGCTGCAAGCTGCCCAAGCGAAATATGAGGTGCTGTTCCTCCAATTTCCGGTGGGCCTCACTATGGCACTGGAGGAGGCCCATGACAGAAAGGTCAGACTGGGAGTGGGAGGCCGAGTTGAAGTGCTCAGCCATCGGGAGATCAGGTTGGTTAAGGCGGACTGAGCGAAGTTGTCGAGCGAAACGACCGCCGAGCCTGCGTTTGGTTTCGCTGATGTAAAGAAGTTGACATCTAGAGCAGCGGATGCAATAGATGAGGTTGGAGGAGGTGCAGGTGAGCCTCTGTCTCACCTGGAAAGACTGTTTGGGTCCATGGATGGAGTTGAGGGGGGAGGTAAAGGGACAGGTGTTGCATCTCCTGCGGTTGCAGGGGAAAGTGCCCGGGGATGGGGTGGTTTGGGTAGGAAGGGACGAGTGGACCAGGGAGTTACGGAGGGAGCGGTCTCTGCGGAACGCAGAAAGCGGAGGGGGTGGGAAGATGTGGCCAGTATTGGGGTCCCGTTGCTGGTGGGGCAGAAGGTGAGAACGAGGGGGATTCTGTCCTTGTTACGAATGGGGGTAGGGGGAGCAAGAGCGGAGCTGCGGGATGTAGAAGAGACCCTAGTGAGAGCCTCGTCTATAATGGAAGAGGGGAAGCCCTGTTTCCTGAAGAATGAGGACATCTCTGATGCCCTAGTGTGAAACACCTCATCCCGGGCGTAACTGCGGCGTAGACGGAGGAATTGGGAGTAGGGGATAGACTTTTTGCAAGAGACAGGGTGGGAAGAAGTGTAGTCCAGATAGCTGTGCGAGTCAGTGGGTTTATAGTTGATGTCAGTCACTAGTCTGTCTCCTGTGATGGAGATGGTGAGGTCCAGAAACGGGAGAGGAATGTAAGGGCAGGATGGAAATTGGAAGTGAAGTGTATGAAGTCAGTGAGTTCTGCATGGGTACAAGAGGTAGCACCAATGCACTCGTCGATGTAGCGGAGGTAGAGTTCGGGGATGGGGCCAGTGTACGCCGGAACAGGGATTGTTCGACGTACCCGACAAAGAGGCAGGCATAGCTCGGGCCCATGCGAGTGCCCATAGCTACGCCTCTGGTTTGGAGGAAGTGGGAGGAGTCAAAGGAGAAGTTGTTGAGGGTAAGAACCAGCTCTGCTAGGCAGAGGAAGGTGTTAGTAGATGGGGATTGGCTGGTTCTACGGTCGAGGAAGAAACGGAGGGCTTCGAGACCATCCTTGTGGGGAATGGAAGTGTAGAGTGACTGGACATCCATGGTAAAGATGAGGGAGTGGGGGCCTGGAAACTGGAAGTTATCGAGGAGATGGAGAGCGTGTGAGGTGTCTTGGACGTAGGTGGGGAGGGTTTTGACCAGGGGGGATAGGATATAGTCGAGGTAGGTGGAAATAAGTTCAGTGGGACATGAGCAGGCAGAGACAATGGGTCTGCCGGAACAGTTCTTTTTTATGGATTTTAGGTAGGAGGTAGAATCGGGCCGTGCGGGGCTGGGGAACTATAAGTTTGGAGGCATTGGAGGGTAGATCACCGGAAATGGTGAGGTCCGTGATGGTGCTGATGATAAAGGTCTGGTGTTTGTCGGTGGGGTCATGGTCCAAGGATAAGTAGGAAGAGGTGTCCGAGAGTTGTCGTCTGGCCTCGGTCCGGTAGAGGTCAGCACGCCAGACTACCACAGCACCTCCCTTGTCAGCGGGTTTGATGACTAAGTCAGGGTTGTTGCAGAGTGAGTGGACGGCTGCACGTTCAGGAGGGGAGAGGTTAGAGTTAGTCAGGGGTGTGGAGAATTTGAGGTGGTTAATGTCACGCCGGCAGTTGGAGATGAAAAGTTCTAGTGAGTGTAGTTTGCCAACTGGGGCGGTCCAAGAGGAGGGTATCTGCTGGAGATGGGAGAAGGGGTCATCACTGGGGTGTGAGGACTCCTTCCCATGGAACTCAACTCAATCCAAGGACCCAAACAGTCTTTCCAGGTGAGACAGAGGTTCACCTGCACCTCCTCCAATCTCATCTATTGCATCTGCTGCTCTAGATGTCAATTTCTTTACGTCGGCGAAACCAAACGCAGGCTCAGTGATCGCTTCGCTCAACACCTTCGCTCAGTCCGCCTTAACCAACCTGATCTCCTGGTGGCTGAGCACTTCAACTCCCCATCCCACTCCCAGTCTGACCTTTCTGTCATGGGTCTCCTCCAGTGCCATAGTGAGGCCTATCGGAAATTGGAGGAACAGCACCTCATATTTCGCCTGGGCAGCTTACAGCCCAGCGGTATGAACATTGACTTCTCCAACTTTAGATAGTTCCTCAGTCCCTCTCTTCCCCTCCCCCTTCCCACTGTCTTCCTGTCTCCTCCTATATCCTTCCTTCGCCCCGCCTTCCTGACATCAGTCTGAAGAAGGGTCTCAACCCGAAACGTCACCCATTCCTTCTCTCCTGAGATGCTGCCTGACCTGCTGAGTTACTCCAGCATTTTGTGAATAAAAAATTCCTTCGGTGAATACAAGCCTAGTCTTTTCAATCTTTCCTCATATGACAGTCCCGCCATCCCAGGGATCAATCTCGAGAAACTACGCTGCACTGCCTCAATTACAAGTATGTCCTTCCTCAAATTATGAGACCAAAACTGTACACAATACTCCAGATGTGATCTTACCAGGGCCCAATACAACTGCAGAAGAACCTCTTTACTCCTCTACTGAAATCCTCTCATTATGAAGGCCAACATGCCATTAGCTTTCTTCACTGCCTGTTGCACCTGTACGCCAACGTTTTGTGACTGGTGTACAAGGACACCCAGGTCTCGCTGCATTTCCCCCTGACACCATTGAGATAATAATTTGCCTCCTTGTTTTTGCCACCAAAGTGGATAACTTCACATATATCTATATTATAGTGCATCTGCCCACTCACTCAACCTGTCCAGGTCACCCTGCAACCTTCTAACATCCTCCGCAGTTCGCACTGCCACCCAGCTTTGTGTCATCTGCAAACTTGCTAGTGTTACTTCTAATTCCATCATCCAAATTATTAATATATATGGTGAATAGTTGCGGCCCCAACACCGAGCCTTGCGGCACTCCACTCGCCACTGCCTGCCATTCTGAAATGAACCCTGGCACCACTCCCAACTCTTTCTACACCAAATCAACTGTTGGGGCTTCTGCATCCTCAAGAGGCAGACTACGGTTGTGGATGGAGCCCTCACCCATATCTCCTCCATTTCCTGCAATTCTGCTCTTGTTTCCCCCTTTCTCCTCCCCCTACACCCCAGACAGAATAGGAATGGTGTTCCCCTGATCCTCAACTTTTCACTCCACCGGCTTCCTCATTCCACTCATTCTGTGACATTTCTGCCAGCTTCATCCTCCCCAGGCATTCCCTGAAACACAACAGTCCTTACTGGACTGAGAGAGATTTACATATAGGTCCTCTAACTTTGTCTTGTTGCATTTGGTGCTCTCGGCAGCATCCTCTACGTCAGGACTAACTGTAGACTAGGCAACCGGTTTGTCAAACGCTTGCTTGCCCTCCAGGGCCAGTTACCCATTTTAATTCTCCTTCCCATCACCACACCGGCCTGTCTGACCTCGGTCTCTGCCACAGCCAGAGTTAAGCCATATGCAAACTGGAAGATCAGTGCCTCCTAT
This sequence comes from Rhinoraja longicauda, assembly GCF_053455715.1. Lineage (NCBI taxonomy): Eukaryota > Metazoa > Chordata > Chondrichthyes > Rajiformes > Arhynchobatidae > Rhinoraja > Rhinoraja longicauda. Next base: position 43,779,549 of record NC_135958.1, read on the forward strand.
TCTGATGGGAAGCTTACAACCAATGGCATGAACAGTGAACTCTCCAATTTCAGGTAAATCTCCCTGTAACCCAGCAGCTTTCCCCTCCTCCATCTCCTCTGACCAATCATCATCTGTCTCTCCCTACTCCCCCTGCCCCCAATTTTTCTTCCTTCCCCACCCACTAATCTCTTCCCCCTGGTTCCACATTCCACCCCTCACCTTTCTTATCAGACTCCACCATTTACACCCTTTGGCTTTTCCACATCTCCAACCTTGGTTCTCCAACCTTCTCTTACCTGACGTATGCTAATCTTTTCTTCTTTACTTGGATCTATTTATTACCTGCCCTACCCTATCCACTTGCCTTTTTCTACCAATTATCTCCCCTCTATTGCATGAGTCTGAAGGGTCATAACTTGAAACTTCATTTGTCCATTTCCCTCCACAGATGTTGCCTGACTGCTGTGTTCCTCCAGCAGTTCATGTTTGGCTCATTGATCTGACCCATTTTGTTCCAACCTGAATTGGTCACAAGAAGGTTGCACAGCATCTCTGGAACTATCACTGGAGTGAGGAAATTGGAGTATCAGGGATCTTTGGCAATAAAGATAAAACCCGCGTGTTTATCGTGGGAGTCAAGAGTTTAATTGTCATATGCACTGCCATAACTGGAATAATGAAATTCTACTTGCTGCAGTTTCACAGGCATATTAAAGCAACAACAATAAATAAGAATACAATTATCAATATGTAAAATTATCAATAATACTAGGCAACCAGACCGTAAAAGTGCACAAAAAACTGGAGTAACTCGGCCTGTCAGGTTTTTGACCCGAAGCGTGACAATTTTTTCTCTACACCCCCCTCCTCCCCCAACAGATGCTGCTCAACCCAATGCGTACCTCCTGTAGTTTGTTTGTTGCCTTTAAAAGGGATATCAGGATCAGGGTCATCAGTTTGGAGGAGATCAGTGAGATAGGCCAAAGTGAAAGTGTGGTTGAACCCAATATCTCCTGTAGTCCAGGCCCCCGAGTTCTGGCAATATCCTCGTAAATCTTCTCTGCACTCTTTCCAGCTTAAAGTAGTACTGTGTAGGAAGGAACTGCAGATGCTGATTTAAACCGACAAAGGACACAAAAAGCTGGAGTAACTCAGCGAGTCAGGCAGCATCTCTGGAGAAAAGGAATAGGTGACGTTTTGGGTCGAGACCCTTCTTCAGAATGAGAGGCAGGGGAAAGGGAAACGAGAGATATTGATGGTGATCAAGAGAGAGAAAGAACAAATGAATTAAAGATATTTAAACAAGTAACGTTGATCAAGGAACATTGTTCATTGGACCATTGTTAGCTGTAGGCTAGTTGAAAACGAGTTATACAGACAATGAAACTAAACAGGACATTGAAACTAGTACGACGACTAGAGTGGTGAGGGATGGAGAGAAAGGATGCAAGGGTTATGAAGTTAGAAAAATCAATATTCATACTGCTAGGTTGTAAGCTGCCCAAACGAAATTTGAGATGCTGGTCCTCCAATTTGCATTTGGCCTCACTCTTGACAATGGGGAAGGCCCAGGACAGAAAGGTCAGTGTGGGAATGGGAAAGGGAATTAAAATGTTTGGTAACCAGGAGATCATGTATGCCAAAGCGGACTGAGTAAAGGGGTTCAGTGAAACGATCGCCTAGTCTGCGTTTGGTCTTACCGATATATAACAATCCACTCTTGGAACAACGGATACAGTAGATGAGGTTGTAGGAGGTGCAAATGAACCGCTGCCAAACCTGAAGGGGCTGTCGGGGTGCATGGACAGAGTCGAGGGAGGAGATATAGGGACAGGTGTTGCATCTACTGCGGTTGCAAGTGAGGTACCTGGGGAGGGTGTGGTTGGGGTGGGAAGGGATGAGTTAACCAGGGAGTTGTGGAGGGAACGACCTCTGCGGAAAGAGGTGAAGATGGGAAAATGTGACTTGTGGTGGGATCCCCTTAAAGGTGGCGAAAATGTTGGAGGATTGTGTTGCATGCGATGGCTGATAGGGTGAAAGGTGAGGACTAGGGGGACTCTGTCCCTGTTGCGGCTGGGAGGAGAGGGATCATGAGCGGAGCTGCGGGGTACTGAGGAGACATGTGTGAGCGCCTCATCTATGATAGAAATGGGGAACTGCCATTCCCTAAAGATGGGAGGAGTTGGCTGTGCCTAACGGCTGCGGCTCTCTGGCAGTCTGTTTGTCTTTTTTTCTTTTTTTTTGTTTGTGTCGGTGTTGGGATGGTTTTTGTTTCTGTTTTTGGCTGTGTATGTGTGGGGGGGGGGGGGGTGGGTGGGTGTGTGTTTGGGGGGGGGTGGGGCGGGGGAAACCTTTCTTTTATTAGGTCTCTTCCCCGGGGCGCAGCTCGCCCGCGGGGCCTTCCATCGCCCGGCGCGGCTCGGCCGCTGGACTTAACATCGCCGGCGCGGCTCGGCTGCGGGACGTTTCAGTGCCCGGCGCGGCTCGGCTGCGGGACATAACATCGCCGGCGCGGCTCGGCCGCGGGACGTTTCAGTGCCCGGTGCGGCTCGGCCGCGGGACGTTTCGGTGCCCGGTGCGGCTCGGCCGCTGGACTTAACATCGCCGGCGCGGCTCGGCTGCGGGACGTTTCAGTGCCCGGCGCGGCTCGGCCGCGGGACGTTTCGGTGCCCGGTGCGGCTCGGCCGGGGGGCCTTCCATCCCCTTGCGGGGGCTGTGCGTGTCGGTTGCCTCGGTAGGGGTCGAGCTGTCTGTCCGTGGGTGCGGGGGGAGGAGAGGGGAAGTTTTGTTGCCTCCATCACAGTGAGGGGGTGTTTGGAGTCACTGTGATGGATGTTTGTGTTGGGGTCGTGTGTCCTGTGTTCTTTTCTTTTTTTGCTGTGACTGCTGAAATTTCGTTCGGTGTTGTGCCGAGTGACAATAAAGTTTTGTTATGTTATGTTATGTTATGAGGACATCTCTGATGTCCTAGTATGGAACACATCAACCTGGGCGCAGATGCGGCGTAAACAGAGGAATTGGGAATGCATGGGTGGAGGATGCAGCACCAATGCAGTCGTCAATGTAGCAGAGTGGAGTTCGGGGATAGAGCCAGTGTAAACCTGGAACTGGGATTGTTCAACGTACCCTACAAAAAGGCAGACGTGGTTGGGGCCCATGCGAGTGCCTGTGGCTACGCCTTTGATTTGGAGGAAGTGGGTGGTGTTGAAGGATAAGTTGTTGAGAGTGAGGACCAGATCCGCTAGGCGGAGGAGAATGCAAGCTGATTTTAAAAGTTCATAATAGTTCAGTATTAAGATAGATAATGGCTCGGGTTGTGCAATGTTGATCAAGAGCTTGATGATTGAGGGATGAAGCTGTACTGGTTCTCGGGCACATGTACCTTTCCAGTGGTAGTAGCAAAATGAGAGGGTGGCGATGATGGTATGGTCTTTGATAGCTTCTGCCTTGAGGCGGTAGCTTCCTGTAGATTTCTTCAATTATGGGGAGGTCAGTACTTATGATGGCAGCATCCACCACTTTCTGCAGCCTCCTTTGTTTTTGAGCGCACGAGTTACCGACCCAAGGTGTGATGCAACCAGTTAGTATGCTCGCCACTGTACAGTTGTAAAAGGTTGATTAAAGTATTCAGCAACATGTCGAATCTCAGTCTTCTGAAGAATAGATGCGTTGATGAGCTTTCATATTCTCAGCTCATCCTGGTGGCTCACAGCCAATTAGGATGATTGCTGTTGTAATGTAGGAAACATGGAAATTAATTTAACACAGCACTGTGTAGTAGTGACCATAAAATGTTGTTCAGGGATTAATATTGGCCATGACTCCAACGGCAAGTCTTACAAACTTGACTTTTTTGATCGGGTGATGAAGGTGATTGAGGGCATGGCAATGAATGTTGTTGTGATGTTTGGTGGACTGTGTGGAGTGGGAGGACATTGGAAGGCGCTCGCCCGCATGCATGTGTGGTGGCCGAATATAGAGGCCAAAATAGCCGACCACTGCAAGGACTGCATACCATGTGCCGAAACAGCGCCGAATCTGCTGGAAAAGACTTCCGCATGACCTGTCCCTGACCAACCATGGCAGCGAATCCACAAAGATTTTGCCGGAGCGTTGCTGGAGGACATGTGGCTGGTCGTCATGGACGCCCATTCGAAATGTCCACATGTTATCCAAATGAATAAATATCCAACCACCGAAACAACTACTTCTGCGCTCGACAATTTGGTCGCCATTTGGGGATTGCCCTTAACAATCGTAAGCGACAATGGACCTCAATTTGCCTCGCAAATGTTCAGTGACTGGTGCAAACATCACGCAATTATGCATCTGACATCAGCACCTTTTCATCCACTCTCAAATGATGAGGCGGAGCGGCTCATCGGCGTTTTCAAGCAAGCCATGAAACGTGCTGTAGGAATTGAAAAGAAATCGAGACAATTGGCATTGCGCGATTTCTTACAGCAATATCGAACCGTTCCAAACTGCACTACCGGTCGAACTCCAGCGGAGATGATGCTCGGACGTCAAGTGCGCTCTCCCCTATCAGTTTTGAACCCGACCTGTAACTTACGCACTCAGCCAACAAAGTCGAACAAGTCCAAATTCGACATTGGTGACTACGTATATTACCGCAATTATACGACCAAGCAAAACAAGTGGTGTGCTGGCACGATCATGGCTCACATTGGAACCCAAACGTACACCGTCCAAGGACAAGAACGACAGTGCCGACGGCATGATGACCAATTAAGAAGCCGCGTTCCTCCAGCGAAGACTGCGCAGAGCCTGACCAGAACCAAGCAGTCGGACACCCCGGTGCCGAATCGTGTGGACACTGGAGTGCCTGATCTGCCCCTCCCCAGGCCTGACGAAGTTCCACCAGATCATCTCCCCGCCGACCTGCCTGTGGTCCCTCGTCCCGCGACACATTGCAATCGTAGTATTCCCACAAGGCGACTCATTCAGGAATGAGCCTCCGTCTCCCCCTCCCTCCGCCTCCCCCTCCCTCCGCCTCCGCCTCCCCCTCCCTCCGCCTCCCCCTCCCTCCGCCTCCCCCTCCCTCCGCCTCCCCCTCCCTCCGCCCCGCCCCCCCCTACCTCCGGCCGGGGAGAGGAGCCGAGGGCAGGGCCAGGCCCAGGCTTCTGCCTACATCTCCACCAATGGCCTCACAGTCTCTGCTGCCGCCTTTCCCCTCGGCCAACCCCAGGCCCAGGCTCCAGCTGCTTCCCCCGACACCAGGCCTGACTCTCCCGTCACTTCAGAGCCGGCAAATCCCGCCCCCAAGAGGCAGGTGGCTGAGCCCTGCTGCTACCCAAGATCAACGGGCCCCAACTGAGCACGCGTGTTTTTTAAAACTTTAAAATGTGAATAACTTAAAAAATATAACACCAATTTCAATTAAACTTGTTCTATAGGACTACGGGATGACGGTGAGTAAGGTGGGCCTAAAATTATTGCGCTATCGTGTACCGTTTTGGCTGTAGTTCAGGAACAAGCGAACAAACAAGAGTTTTAGTATATAGATGAGCTACTTGTAGTGGTTGAGGCGGGTACAATAACCACATTTAAAAGACATTTCGACAGGTACATGGATAGGAAAGGTTTAGAGGGATATGGAACTAGCATGTATGGGTTGGCATGGATGTGTTGGGCTGAAGGGCCTGTTTCTGTACTGTATGGCTGACTATTAATTATCCAAACATTCATCCCCTCTATGACCTGGTGTACAGCATTTAGTCGTCTAGGCTATACCAACAGCCACTCCCAAATTAGTGCTATCTAATACCAAGAAGGAGTAGCGCACAGAACAGCAACATCTGCAAGTTCTTTATCACCACTTTCATACCATCCAGATTTGGAAATACGTTGGTGTTTCTTCAGTGTCACTGAATCCTGGAGTTCCCTCCCCAACGTCACTGGAAGAATATCTTTACTACAACTAAGTGGTTTAATATGATAGCACTGTGCCTCAGCATTGAGGGATGGAGAATAAATGCTGCTCTTGCAAGGGAATTGATAGATCATGGAAATGTTATAAAATAAAAATCAACACTTTGGGGGTTAAATTGCATTGGCCACCTTGCTGCACAATTGACCCGACATCCTTATCTTTCTGCAGTCTAACATTTCCCTTGTTCTCAGCCATGCAAACTTTTTCTACTTGTGCCCAAATGATTAAGTTTAAAACAATATATTAAATAGCGGTAGAGTTGCTGCCTTACAGCGAATGCAGCGCTGGAAACCCGCGTTCGATCCTGACTCTGGGTGCTGTCTGTACGGAGTTTATACCTTCTCCCCGTCACCTGCATGGGTTTTCTCTCCCACATTCCAAAGACGTACAGGCTTGTAGGTTAAATGGCTTGGTAAATGTAAAAATTTTCCTCAGTGGGTGTAGGATGGTGTTAATGTGCAGGGATCGCTGGTCGGCGCTGATCCAGTGGGCCGAAGGGCTTGTTTCCACGCTGTATCGCTAAACTAAATAAACTAAACTAAACTAAAATAAAGCAATAGTCTGTTTTTTCATTTGATGCATATTTCGTAACAATACTTCAACTGGACTTGTTTCTGACCACATTCTTGCTAATCTGTAAAATTGGCTATGCCGGAACTTAGTTTTCAATTTTAAGCTACCTCATCACATCGTTTCTAAAGTTACATGGAAGCTGGAAGGATTCCAATATATGTGTAGTGTCTAAAGGGGCCAGGCCACTGCATCTTGTGAATTTTGATCAAACCTCTATTGTAACTTTCCATTCTTCACTGTCACAATTTGCATTTATTGAATGCTAGCCCGGATGGAGTCCACGGTCTCGTCTTCAGAACCTGAGGACCAGCTTGCAGGAGTATTTAAGCACATATTTAACCTCTCCTTACTCCATCCTGAGGTTCCTGTTTGCCTTAAGGAAACCACTATCCTGCTGCCAAAGAAAAATAAGGTAGCATGCCTTAATGATTACTGTCCAATGGATCCGATATCCACTATTATGTAATACTTTGAGAGGCTGGTCATGGCACACATTAACTCCAGACAGCCTTAATCCACTGCAGTTTGCCTACCGTTGTGACAGGTGCCATCTCCCTAATGCCATCTCCCCCACCTACATTCATTGCTGAAACAGCTGAAACAAGACACTCAAGTCAAACTCCTATTTATTAATTTTAGCTCCACCTTCAACACAATAATCCCAACCAAACTCATAGAGAACATTCTATTGGGATGCATCACAGCATGGTTTGGCAAAAGCTTTGCTTAAGAACACAAGAAATTGCAGGGATGTGGATGTAGATCACATAGGCCAGCCTCCACAGCATTAAAACCATCTACACTTTGTGCTGCCCTGGGAAAACAGTCAGCATAATCAAGGACCATCTACACTCTTGCCATTCCCTCTTCTCCCCTCTCCCATCAGGCAGAAGATAGAGCTACGGGTGTAGTCACAATTTCCCAACCTACCTCATTGCAGACCTTGCATTTTTTCATCCTGCACTTTCTCTGGAACTGTAACAGTATAACACTGCAACATTATATTCTGCACTCTGGTATTTTTCTCTTTCCCTACATGTTCTACTTGTACATAATTTGATTGTAGTTGTGTAATAGATCAGAGGGGGTGGAGAATTAAACTGACAGTATAACAGTATAACAAAACTTTATTGTCATTCGGTATAAATACCGAACGAAATTTCAGCAGTCACAAGACACAGCAAAAAAGAAAAGAACACAGGACACACGACCCCAACACAAACATCCATCACAGTGACTCCAAACACCCCCTCACTGTGATGGAGGCAACAAAACTTCCCCTCTCTTCCCCCCGCACCCACGGACAGGCAGCTCGACCCCTGCCGAGGCAACCGACACGCACAGCCCCCGCAAGGGGATGGAAGGCCCCGCGGCCGAGCCGCCCCGGGCACCGAAACGTCCCGCGGCCGCACCGGGCGATGTTAAGTCCAGCGGCCGAGCCGCACCGGGCACTGAAACGTCCCGCGGCCGAGCCGCACTGGCGATGTTAAGTCCAGCGGCCAAGCTTGATATCTCCAGTGAACTGAACAGAGGTGCTCCAGGAGACAATCACCCAATCTTCTTACTCCATCATGACCTCCTCACGTAGCAAATGTTTGGAATTCTCTACCTAGAGGGCCAATCAGATTCTTTCAAAACAGAATTTATAGATTTTAAAGGAAATTGGGATTGGAGTAAAATGGTTTTGAGGTAGAAGGACTGCTGATTTTTCAATTAGCTGTGAGCAAACTTGAAGGGCCAGCTCCTGCTCCTACACTTTCAACTACGTGAAATATTAAGACCAAAGTCTTGGACAAAGAGCCGTAAACATTTTATAGGAGGAGGTCTGAAGTAATTTAGGGAGAGAATTCCAAAATTTCTGCCGAGGCAGCAGAATGCATGTCCACCAGTGAAGTGATGCAGGTGGAGTGGGAGATGAAAACTGGAGATGTGCAAAATGTTGCAGTTGGAGGAGCACAGATCGTGGGCGCTGGGAGGATTGGTGGAGGTTGTAAATATAGCACTTGGGCAATGATGGGATTTATTTATAAGGATGAGAAAATTGGTAGTCTCAGCAAGTAAGAGCAAAGGGTGGATGGAAATGGGGGTGGTTGTGACAGGAGGAAGGTAAAGGGATGTAGGCACAAGAGAGCCCACCTCGCTTAGAAGCAAGCTGAGCCTGAAACTTGCACAGTGGATCACCTTGGAACCATGTCTTTAATGGCTGCTGCATGTGCTGCTGACTCTGATTGGTACACAAGATATTTTGCAAACTGATCCACGTACTTCTTTCAAGGTATGCTTTTATTTGTATGCATTGTAAAGAGAAATACCCTGCTCTTTCCTGCTCTATGATTGAAATCTTTTCTCGTTCCTTCTTTCTGGAGATTTTATGAGGCAAATCAAATCAATGTTAAATAGTTCTGAATCTGTGTTCTTAGTGTATTTAACAGGCTAGCTTTATGGTGCTTTATACCCAGCTTTATTGAGGCTGTGCACCTTTACACATGGTGCTGGGTAGAGACCATGGTCCTAGTTTGCATTGAGAGGGAAGTTGCGGGAAACTGATGCCGGAATTGCAGGAGGGGAAGAGCCGATGGGTTTGGTCACAGCTGGTTCCTGACTGGGAAACCGCTACTGTGTCTCAGAGCTTTATCATTCTGCACAGACCTGCCGTTTCCCCTGTGGCAGAAAGCACATCTCCACCCACAGCACACTCACACCTCCTTCAGTAATAAACATGGCCAGAAACACGGCCGTCTCTAGGCACAAGCTGCGAAGGGGGATTCTGTTAGACTGAGCTAAATAGCTGCTTCATTGCAAGGAATGAAGTTTACGTCAAAAGTTGTGTTTGCTAGAGTTTCAGCACAATAATTGAAAGGAACGTGAATTGTATTTCAGTGCACGAAGGGGACAGGAATAATCCAACCAAGGACGCCACTGCAAAGTACACATTGGTGAGTCAACAGTGAGCTCCTGCAGTTTGTACATTGTTTTGGTTTCTGCGCTGTGATAAATACAGACTAACAGAGGTGCTGGGAGATACCACTGAAACCTCTGCGTGCAGGAGTTGCCTAGGTATTTGCTTTTAATTGTTACCAGCACCAGTGAGTAGAAAGAGAATGTTGGGAGGGAGAGGATGACAGTGATCATGAACAAATGTTGCTGGCAAGAACATCGGATTAGATTTGTCTTGATAATTATCCAGCAATCTGTGTGGGACATGTTTGGCTATGATCTCCCCACAATAGTACACGCTCCCAGATCTAGCTGTCCAAATTGAGAGATGTGGAATATGATTTTGAGAAATGGGGGATGTTCCATGCTATGTACTCTGTATGTTAGTGGGGAGTAGTAACTTTTGATATCCAATTAGGGTGCTTCACTAATAATCAACTATGTGATTAAGTCTGTCTAAATTAGAGGTTCTGCACACTGGGATGCTAAACTTTATTTATACCTGATAGTTGCATTTTGAAGTGAAGAAGTTGGCATTTGGACGATTCCTGAAATTACTAAAGTCCTTACATTGTGAGAACAACATAGTGAGTACAGTCAGAGACACTTATCATGTAAGGTCTTGCACATAGATGGTTTCAGACTGGTGTGTGTACACCCATGCTGTTCACTTCCTGCTCAATTCACAGTCGCCCTTTTCGATGAGGGTCATCTGTGTGCTTGCTGTTAAGGTGGAAATTAAGCTGTTTTTTATTGGCAAGGGCTATTAATAACAAGAGAATAATTCTGTGGGTAGACACAAAATGCTAGATTAACTCAGTGGGTCAGGTAACATCTCTGGAGAATGTTTCGGGTCAATAGACAATAGACAATAGGTGCAGGAGGAGGCCATTTGGCCCTTCGAGCCAGCACCGCCATTCAATGTGATCATGGCTGATCATTTTCAATCAGTACCCCGTTCCTGCCTTCTCCCCATACCCCCTGACTCCGCTATCCTTAAGAGCTCTATCCAGCTCTCTCTTGAATGCATTCAGAGAATTGGCCTCCACTGCCTTCTGAGGCAGAGAATTCCACAGATTCACAACTCTCTGACTGAAAAAGGTTTTCCTCATCTCAGTTCTAAATGGCCTACCCCTTATTCTTAAACTGTGGCCCCTTGTTCTGGACTCCCCCAACATTGGGAACATGTTTCCTGCCTCTAACGTGTTCAACCCCTTAATAATCTTATACGTTTCGATAAGATCTCCTCTCATCCGTCTAAATTCCAGTGTATACAAGCCTAGTCGCTCCAGTCTTTCAACATATGATAGTCCCGCCATTCCGGGAATTAACCTAGTAAACCTACGCTGCACGCCCTCAATAGCAAGAATATCCTTCCTCAAATTTGGAGACCAAAACTGCACACAGTACTCCAGGTGCGGTCTCACTAGGGCCCTGTACAACTGCAGAAGGACCTCTTTGCTCCTATACTCAACTCCTCTTGTTATGAAGGCCAACATTCCATTGGCTTTCTTCACTGCCTGCTGTACCTGCATGCTTCCTTTCAGTGACTGATGCACTAGGACACCCAGATCTCGTTGTACGTCCCCTGTTCCTAACTTGACACCATTCAGATAATACTCTGCCTTCCTATTCTTACCACCAAAGTGGATAACCTCACACTTATCCACACTAAACTGCATCTGCCATGCATCCGCCCACTCACACAACCTGTCCAAGTCACCCTGCAACCTCATAGCATCTTCCTCACAGTTCACACTACCACCCAGCTTTGTATCATCTGCAAATTAGCTAATGGTACTTTTAATCCCTTCATCCAGGGTCTGGACCCTTCAGTCTGATTGTGGGGGTGGGGTGAGAGGAACTGGAAGAAAGAAAAGCCCAGAACAAAAAGAACCCCCCAGACAATCAGTTCTGTAGAAGTCTTCTGTCCCAAAATGTCACCTATCCATTTTCTGCAGAATTGCTGCCAGACCCGCCGAGTTACTCCAGCATTTTGTGTCTATCTTTAGTATAAACAAGCATCTGCAGTCCTTTCTATTACAATAATCCTGTGGGATTTTTCAGAATCTTTCCCCAACAATTGGGGCTAAACAGATAGAAAATCCCCTTTCAAGCATGCTTTCCCATTCAGCGTGATCATGACTGATCATCCAAGTATAGTGAACTGTTCCTGCTTTCTTGTCATATCACTTTTAAATAGCTTGCACTTTATCTTTAGACTGTGACCATTTTTGGTCTTAGACTCCCCCACTGGAAGTCATCTGTCCAGACCTGTTAGAATTCTAGGTTCAATGAGATCCCCTCTAATTCTTCTAAATTCTAGTGAATATAAACATGATGGCCCAAGCTCTCTCCACATATTAGTTTTGCCATGCTAGTGCTTGGTCTGGTGAACCTTTACTAAACAACCTTACAGCCAGACAGTGCTGCTCTCTGTTCAAATCCTCTTCCTTTAAACCTCAATGTACCACTTGCCTTGTCAATGTTTGCTATTCCTGCTGCTGACTCCCAGTGAGTGTTACACAAGGATTCCGGCTCCCATTTATCCATCCCTCTCCCAGTATGTCGCTATTTAACAAATAGCCCTTCTGTGGCTGCCCCAAATGTATCTAATCTTACATTTATCCATATTATGATGTATCTTGCCATCTATTTGCACGCACTCATCCTGTCCAAATCACACTGAGGCTTTTCTGCATCCTCCTTGTTCCATCTTCCACCGTAGTTTTGCATTGTTTGCAAACTTGGAGGTATATTTAATTCCCTCATCCAAACTATTTAATCTATAAGTGTGAATAGTTGGGATTCAAGCACACTAGTCATTGCTTGCCACATGAAAAATGACCCATTTATTCCATATCCTTGTTTCCTGTTGGCCAACTAGCTCTCTATCCATTTCAGCATCTTACCCCCAATATCATGTGGTTAGGTTTGGAATGCTAAGTTCTTATGAGGCAAGAGGTTAATATTCTCTTCTCCCATAATGGGACCTTATAGAAACTGCACTGTAAGTCCAAATACACAATATCCACTGGAACAGTACAACACAAGAACAGACCCTTCAGTCTGTAATGTCTGTGCCAAAAAGATGCCAAGACAATTGCTTATCTACCGTCACAAAATACATACACCGATCAGCCAAAACATTATCACCTGATGAGACAAAACATTATGACCACCTGCCTAATATGCTGTTGGTCCTCCGTGTGCAGCCCCATATGCAGCAGGGTGCGAAGCACTGTGTATTGTGACACATTCCTCCCGTGACAACCAATAAAATTTTCTGAGACTTGTGCCACAGTAGACCTTCTGTCGGTTCGGTCCAGACAGGATAGCCGTTGCCCTCGCGCATTGATGAGCCTTGGGCTCCCAACACCCTGTTTGTTGTTTGTCCTTCCTCAGTAGGTACTCACCACTGCTGACCGGGAGCACCCCACAAGCCTTGCCGTTTCAGAGATGCTCTGACCCGGTCGTCTGGCCATAACAATTTGGTCCTTGTCAAAGTCGCTCAAGTCCTTACTCCTGCCCATTTCTCCTGTATCCAACACATCCACTTCAAGAACTGACTGTTCACTTGCTGCCTAATATCCCACCCCTTGACAGGTGCCATTGTAACAAGATAATCAATGTTATTCACTTCGCCTGTCAGTGGTCATAATGTTTTGGTGTCTGTTCCTCCTTTCCCTGCATATCCATATGCCTATCAAAAAGTCTCTTAAATGTTACTATTGCATCTGCGTCAACCACCACCACAGGCACTCACCACTCTGAGTAAAAAGCTCGTCCCGCACATCTCCTTTAAACTTTGCCTCTCTCACCATAAAGCTTTGCCCATTAGTATTTGATTTTTCAATCCTGGGATAAAGGTTCTGACTGTTTATCTATCCATACCTCATAATTTTTTATACTTCTATCAGGCTTCCCCGCAGCCTCCGGCATTCCAGAGCAAACAATCCAGGTATGACCAACCTCGCCCCATAGCTAATACTCCCTAATCCAGGTATCTTTCTGGTAAACCTCTCTGCACCCTTTGCAAAGCTTCCCCATCCCTCCTGTAATGGTGCAACCAGAACTGCACGCATTATCCAAATCTATATACTAAAACTCTTGTTTGTTTGTTTGTTTGTTTGTTCCTGAACTACAGCCAAAATGGTACACAATAGTTCGACAATTTTAGGCCCACCTTACTTACCGTCGACCCTTTGGTGCTAATGGAAGAAGTTTCATTGAAATCTTTATATTTTTAAAGATATTCACATCTTAAAGTTTAAACCTATCTTCTAGGAAGGGTGGAGGGAGGAGGATAAGGGGGGTTGAGGGGGATGGGTGGGGGGAGAGGAAGGGGAGGGGGAGGGGGGAGAGGGTAGGGGAAGGGGGAGGAGAGGGTGCTGCACCAATGCAGCAGAGGTTTGGGCCCAACGGGTCCACTTGGTCTAGTATCATCTATTCTGCTAGTTGCATCTTCAAAATATTCTGTTAGATTTGTTTGTGTGATCCTGTCACGCTTCTCCAAATGCACTGCCATTATATGTTGCATTTTCACCCTTACTAATGTTAAGCTAACCAGTCTTTGGTTCCTTGTTTTATCTCTACCTCCTTTCTTCAATAGTAAGGTCATATCAGCTACCCTCCAGTATGTGAAGTGTTCCAGGGTCTAAGGAATGCTGAAAAGTGACCAGCTACTATTTCTAGACCATTTCCTTAAGTACTCTTAAATGCAGACTTGTGGACCCTGAGATTTATCGATATTCTAATCTCCAATTTCTATAACACCTTCTCCCGACTAATATTGATTTAATTTGGCTTCTCCCTCTTGCGGGACCCGATATTTCTGGTGATTTCTGGGAGGTTAATTGTGTGCTCCTTTGTGAAGCCAGGACCAAAATGCAAAATCCAATAACTGTGGGAAGGAACTCCAGATGCTGGTTTAAACCGAAGATGGACACAAAAAGCTGGAGTAACTCAGCGGGTAGACAACATCTCTGGAGAAAACGAATAGGTGATATTTCAGGTCTGAAATAGGGTCTCGACCCGAAATGTCACCTATTCCTTTTTCCAGAGATGCTGTCTATGCAATAACTGTAGTTGGGCCTTTCCCTTTTGCATTGCTCAGGTAACTAAACTCCAATTACTGGTGCTTTAGCTTAACACTTGTGTTGTGTCAATACTTTGCTCATTGTTAATCAATGGTGGTCTGCACACACAACTGCTGTTAGGCATTCATTAAAAGCACAACCCTTCCATCGCCTACAGATGAGAGAGTGTTCCCATTTTTCAGCATTTGAAATAAAGTGCCTTTTTGAAGATTCGGCTTTTATTTTTGCTTTGAAATGTATTAAATTGAACATAACTGTACGTGAAGATCAGGTGCACCAGACTGCTGGGGTGCAGGCCTATGGTCATGTGTTGGTCGGGAGGGTTCGCTGTTGAGTGTTCCTGGATGAGAGATTTACTTTTCTTTCATAGCATCTTTAAATAGGTGCTTTTATGAGGTCCAGTAGATTATTGTGCAATGAATCATAAGTCTGAGAAATCATCATTCACTATTTCCACCACCCGCTCAAAACACATTTGCTCTTAAAACCTATTTTCTATGTTTCCATGTAAAATCCTTGAAATGCAAGCTGATGTTGCAGCATGGAGAATAGATCATCCAATTCTATACCGACTTAACCAACTTAAGAATTGAGAAGCAAATGGCGGGAGGATTGAAGACGACGTTAAAGTGGCTGAATTCAATGGAGGCAGCGTTTCTGTAAATACCCTTAATGATGGGGAGGTCAGTACTCTTGATCAACTGGGAAATATCTACCACATTCTGTAGCCTCGTTCGTTCCTGAGCATGTCAATTTCTGAATCATTCTCATTAATCTTTTCTGCAGGTGTTCTAAAGCTTTCACACTTTTCCTGAATATGATAGTATGATGTGCAGTATTGGACATATTACTGAAGTTCAGACCAGTACTTTATAAAGGTCAATCATGATTTTGTTCTTGTCCTCCATGCCTCTATTTGTAAAACCCAGAATCCCATGTGTTTGAACTAAACTGCTTAAAAACCTACCTGACTTAAAATATTTCAACCATTTATGTCCATATAATCCCCAGATCTTTTTCTGTAGCCTTCTTAAAATCAAAACCTCTTGTTTTTGATGTCTCCTGCTGATTTCTGAATATATGTGCTGTATTTGGAGTTCCCAAAGGCTGTTGATAAGGTTCCGTAGAGGAGGTTGGTTTATGTGGTTGGAATTGGGATTATTGTTTTGGGATTATTGAGAATTAGTTATTGGACAGAAGGTGAAGAGTGGGAAACAATGGATCCTTCTCAGGCAGTGACCAAGGGGTATTGTAGGGATTGATGCTTGGGCTCCAGCTATACACAATCTACATCAATGACTGAGCTGGGGGTGCAAATATCACATTACTAAGTTTGCTGATCTGGGTGAAGAAAATTGAGGAGAATGTGAAGAGGTTTCAAGAGGAAATGGACAAGCTGATTGAGTAACTGGCACTATGGCAGATAGTATACGGTAGAAAAATGTGAAGCCATCCACTTTATTGCATGGAACAAAAAAGCAGAGTTTTGATAAGTGATAAGAGATTGTGTGTGCTTGTACATAAATCAATGGTCAACATGCAGATGGAGCAAACACTCAGAAGAGAAAATTGTATTTTCGTATTTAGAACCACAAGTATGAAATCTTATTGCAATTGTATAAGGCCTTGGTGAGATTATGTACTGTATTGGTCTCCTTCTCCAAGATAGGGCACAGCGATAGAATTGCTGTCTTACAGCGCTTGCAGCGCCAGAAACCTGGGTTGGATCCCGACTACGGGTGCTATCTGTACGGAGTTTGTACGTTTTTCCCATGACTGTGTGGGTTTTTTTCGAGATCTTCGGTTTTCACCCACACTCAAAAGACGTACATGTTTGTAGGTTAATTGGCTTGGTGTAAGTGTAAATTGTCTCTAGTGTGTGTGGGATAGTGTTAATGTGCGTGGATCGCTGGTTGGTGCGGACGGTGGGCCAAAGGGCCTGTTTCCGCGCTGTATCTCAACTAAACTAAACATAGGATGGACTTTGCATCAAGGAAGTTCAGAAGAAGATTCACGAGACCGTTCCAGAGGTCGTGGGATTACTGCATGAGGTGAGAATGACAAAATTGAAACAATATTCGTTGGAGTTTAAAAGAATGTGAAGTACTTACAATGTTCTCAAAGGGGTTGACAGACTAGTTACAGGAAGAATGTTTCCCCTGTTTGAAGAATCTAGGACAAGGGGTGTGGCTTGAAAATAAGGGATAGGCTGTTTAGGATTGAGGTGAAGAGTAATTTCTTCATGCAGAGGATGGTCAACATTTGGAGTTCTCTACCCCAGAGGGCTGTTGAGATTCAGTTGTTTTTATTCAAAACAGATCAATAGATTTCTGAACATTAAAGGAATCAAGTTATATTACGGTAATGCTGGACATTGACACTAAGGTAGGTGATCAGCGACCACGATGTTTCTACCACAAATCAATTGTACCTCCTTGTCTTGTGGCCTCCGCCTCCGAGCCTTTTTCCATGGGAAGGAGTCCTCACCCCCCAGTGATGACCCCTTCTCCCGTCTCCAGCGGACACCCTCCTCTTGGACTGCCCCGGTTGGCCAACTACCCTCACCAGAACTTTTCATCTCCAACTGCTGGCGTGACATTAACTGCCTCAAATTCTCCACTCCCCTGACTAACTCTAACCTATCCCCTCCTGAACGTGCAGACCTCCACTCACTTTGCAACAACCCTGACTTAGTCATCAAACCCGCTGACAAGGGAGGTGCTGTGGTAGTCTGGCGTGCTGACCTCTACCGGACCGAGGCCAAACGACAACTCTCAGACACCTCTTCCTACTTATCCTTGGACCATGACCCCACCGACAAACACCAGACCTTTATCATCAGCACCATCATGGACCTCACCATTTCCAGCGATCTACCCTCTAATGCCTCCAAAGTTATAGTTCCCCAGCCCCGCACGGCCCGATTCTACCTCCTACCTAAAATCCATAAACAGAACTGTCCCGGCAGACCCATTATCTCTGCCTGCTCATGTCCCACCGAACTTATTTCCACCTACCTCGACTCTATCCTATCCCCCCTGGTCAAATCCCTCCCCACCTACGTCCAAGGCACCACACATGCTCTCCATCTCCTCGATAACTTCCGGTTTCCAGGCCCCCACTCCCTCATCTTTACCATGGATAACCAGTCACTCTACACTTCCATCCCCCACAAGGATGGTCTCGAAGCCCTCCGTTTCTTCCTCGACCGTAGAACCAGCCAATCCCATCTACTAACACCTTCCTCCGCCTAGCAGAGCTGGTTCTTACCCTTAACAACTTCTCCTTTAACTCCTCCCACTTCCTCCAAACCAGAGGCGTAGCTATGGGCACTCGCACCCGAACTGTACCTCCGCTACATCAACTATTGCACTGGTGCTACCTCTTGTACCCATGCAGAACTCACTGACTTCATACATTTCACCACCAATTTCCATCCTGCCCTTAAATATACTTGGACTATCTCCGACATCTCCCTCCCGTTTCAGGACCTCACCATCTCCATCACAGGAGACAGACTAGTGACTGACACCTACTATAAACCCACTGACTCGCACAGCTATCTGGACTACACTTCTTCCCACCCTGTCTCCTGCAAAAAGTCTATCCCCTACTCCCAACTCCTCCGTCTACGCCGCATCTGCGCCCGGGATGAGATGTTTCACACTAGGGCATCAGAGATGTCTTCATTCTTCAGGAAACGGGGCTTCCCCTCTTCCATTATAGATGAGGCTCTCACTAGGGTCTCTTCTACATCCCGCAGCTCCGCTCTTGCTCCCCCTCCCCCATTCGTAACAAGGACAGAATCCCCCTCGTTCTCGCCTTCCGCCCCACCAGCCAGCGTATCCAACAAATCATCTGCCAACATTTCCGTCACCTACAACGGGACCCCACCACTGGCCACATCTTCCCATCCACTCCCCTTTCTGCGTTCCGCAGAGACCGTTCCCTTCGTAACTCCCTGGTCCACTCGTCCCTACCCAAACCACCCCATCCCCGGGAACTTTCCCCTGCAACCGCAGGAGATGCAACACCTGTCCCTTTACCTCTCCCCTCAACTCCATCCAAGGACCCAAACAGTCTTTCCAGGTGAGACAGAGATTCACCTGCACCTCCTCCAACCTCATCTATTGCATCCGCTGCTCTAGATGTCAACTTCTTTACAACGGTGAAACCAAACGCAGGCTCGGCAATCGTTTCGCTCAACACCTTCGCTCAGTCCGCCTTAACCAACCTGATCTCCCGGTGGCTGAGCACTTCAACTCCCCCTCCCACTCCCAGTCTGACCTTTCTGTCATGGGCCTCCTCCAGTGCCATAGTGAGGCCCACCGGAAATTGGAGGAAAAGCACCTCATGTTTCGCTTGGGCAGCTTGCAGCCCAGCGGTATGAACATTAACTTCTCCAACTTTAGATAGTTCCTCGGTCCCTCTTTTCCCCTCCCCCTTCCCAGTTCTCCCTCTATCTTCCTGTCTCCACCTATATCCTTCCTTTGTCCCGCCCCCCTGACATCACTCTGAAGAAGGGTCTCGACCCGAAACGTCACCTATTCTTTCTCTCCTGAGATGCTGCTGAGTTACTCCAGCATTTTGTGAATAAACACAATTAACGGAGGTGGTTTCATTTATCCTATTTCAATGTCAGAACCCATTATGATTCTCCATCTTCCTTATACAATCTAAAAGTTTTAAAACCAGATCTTGATGTTATTCAAATTTTTCTTCCTGCGTTATCTCTATCTTGGTCAGATATTACCATGTTAAAAAAAATGTAGATTGCAGGGCAAATACCTACCTCTGACATTCATTATGCTACATTTTAGATTATTAATGCACATCAGGACATATGTGAATCAAGGAAATTTCTGAATTGAGTGCAAAGATATCTCAAAATTGGAAGAAGCAACGGAGGAAATATCCAACTCTTGGTTATCGGACTATTTTGATCAAACTTTGGGGAAGCTGAACATCAATCAGTGTTGTAATCCCCATTCCATATGATCAGACTTCATTCAGCTTCCCTGGGCATTGTATCAGCTCAGTCCTGACCATAACTATGGCCCCCTTTTTTGACCTTGACCTGCATTTTAGCACTTGGAGCCTTTTCTTCGCTAAGAATTTGGTTCTGTGAATTTCACTGTCCCTCTGAATTGGGAATCCAAGCTCACTGCAATACTCTACTATGGGAATGTAGCATAAAAATGAAGCACAATACGATTAGCAAAGCATTTCCTGCCTTGCAGATGTCCCAAGTGCGGACACAGCTGCACTCTCTGATAAAAGCAGAAGCCACTGCTTTCTGTCACTTCTGTGTCTCATGGTGTGGCTTTTTATCAACTTTCAACATACCAGGGGATTTCAGGAGGTGAAAATGAGAAATGGTAACTAGTTGCTAGGCAATGTCAGCTTAATCATAATTTGATAGTTTAATTTCACAACTGAACTTTTGCGATACATGGGCATCATCATCACCAGCTTCTCTTACTGATCGCTTCAGAACATGGAACAGGAACAGGCCCTTTGGCATATCTGTGCTGAACATGATACCAGGATAAACTAATCTCAGCTGCATGTGATCGTTGTCCATCCATTCCCTATAAGTATTGCAGGGATTGATGCATGGCCACTGTTATTTGTCATACATATTAACAATTTGGAAGAGAATGTAGGTGGCCAGATCAGTAAGTTCACAGATGTCACCAAAGGTGGGACAGTGAAAAATGTCTGAGGCTACAATAGGATCTGGATCAACTGGGAAAGCGAGCCAAGGGATGGCAGATTGAATTTAACTCGGACAAGTGCAAAGTGATGCAGCATTCTAAGATTGAGACGTAACACTGAAGAAGGGCCCTGACCTGAAACGTCACCTATACATGTTCTGCATAGATGCTGCCTAATGCACTAAATTACTCCAGCACTGCGTTTTTGTACAACATTTAGCCACTGAGCTCTGGGGAATGTTGTAGTACAGAGAGACCTAAGGGTACAGGTACACAGTTCCCCGAAAGTGGCGACACAGGTACCCCATGACAGTAGGGGGAGGAGTTGTACAGTTTGATAGCCACAGGGAAGAAGGCTCTCCTGTGGCGTTCTGTGCTGCATCTTGGTGGAACTAGTCTGTTGCTGAAGGTACTCCTCAGGTTGACCAGTGTGTCATGTGAGCTGTATTGTCCAAGATTCTCCGCAGTTTGAGGAGCATCCTCCCCTCCAAGACCACCTCCCATGAGTCCAACTCCACCCCCAGGACGGAGCCAGCCTTCCTGATGAGTTTGTTGATCCGATTGGTGTCCGCGACCTTCACATGGTAAACTGCACATCCACACCATTGATAGAGACGGGTGTTCCTCTCCTCCTAAAGTCCAGTTTGTACGTTCTCCCCGTGACCTGCATGGGTTTTCTCCGAGATCTACGGTTTACTCCCACATTCCAAAGACGTGCAGGTTTGTGGGTTAATTGGCTTGGTAAATGTAAAAAATCACCCTAGTGATGTAGGATAGTGTTAATATGCGAGGGTTGCTTGCCGGTGTGGACCCAGTGGGCTGTCGGGCCTGTTTCCGCGCAGTATCTCTAAACTTGCCCTGTCTCAGTCTCACCATGTCTTTCTGCACCTGTTTCACCTCCTCTCTGTCGCCATTCCTGAAAGCCCCCACTTCTTCTGGTTGAGGAAATGGTGTACAGTCTCCTCAGGGACAACGTTATCCACACAGAACTTTATATAGCTGGTAACACAGTCCATGCAGATGCAAAAGTTTGAAAGCATGTACAACCAAATTCAAGGACAGATTTTTCTCTGCTGCTATCTGATCCTTGAACAGACTTTGCAGATGTTAGATGGATGTTAGATATTAGATAGATCCTTATCTATTCCCGATCTTCCAGTCTACCTCATTGTGGCCCTGGCACTTTTTTTTAATCTGCTGTGTACTGTAGCTCATTTAGTTTAGAGATACAGCACGAACAAAGGCCCTTCGGCCCACTGAGTCTGCACCGACCAGCGATCCCCGCACGTTAACACTATCCTACACTAGGGCCAATTTTTACATTAATACTAAGGCAATTAACCTACAAACCTGTACGTCTTTGGAGTGTGGGAGGAAACCAATGTTCTCGGGGAAAATCCAAGCAGGTCACGGGTAGAACGTACAAACACTGTAAAGACAGCACCCATCGCCAGGATTGAACCCGGGTCTCTGGCGCTGTAAGCACTGTAAGGCAGCAACTCTACTGCTGTGCCACCATGCCAGCCCGTGTAACACTATATTTTGCATTATGTTTACTTTCTCTTTTGCACTCATGTGATATGATCTGGCTGGATAGCACACAAATCAGTTTTACAAGTATTTTGGTATAGGTGACAATACTAAATGAATATAATCATATTGTATGCAATTCCAGTTGCTATATTACAGGACTCATAAAAGAACTCAACAATATTCAGGGTGGGCTTAAAAGATGTATGAAACAGTTAAAAAAACAGGGGGAAAAACTGCAGATACTGGTTTAAATCAAAGGTAGACACAAAAGTAACTCAGCGGGTCATGCAGCATCTCTGGAGAGAAGGAATGGGTGACGTTTCAGGTCGAGACCCTTCTTCAGACTGATGTCGGGAGGGGGCGGGACAAAAATAGAATGTAGTCGGAGACAGGAAGACTAGTGGGAGAACTGGAAAGGGAGGGGATAGAGAGGGAAAGCAGGGACTATCTGAAGTTAGAGAAGTCAATGTTCATACTGCTAGGGTGTAAACTACCCAAGCAAAATATGAGGTGCTGTTCCTCCAATTTGCGCTGGGCCTCACTCTGACAATGGAGGCCCAGGACAGAAAACTCAGATTGGGAATGGGAGGGGGATTTGAAGTGCAGAGCCACCGGGAGATCACGTAGGTTAAGACGAACTGAGCAGAGGTGTTCAGCGAAACGATCACCAAGCCTCTGCCCCCTCCCCTGACATCTCGACCCAAAAAGTCCCCATTCCTTCTCCAGAGATGCTGCCTGACCCGCTGAGTTACTCCAGCATTTTGCGTCTACCTTATGAAACAGTATACTTTGGACCGCCTCTTGCACTACCATGGAATTCTGTTTTTGCACTAATGTTTTGACTGGAAAGTAATTTTTTTTGCTGTCTTGTACAATTTATGTTTTGTATATTTTCTGAATCCATGTGCCTGTGATGCTTCTGCAAACAAGATTTTCGTTGTTCCTGTACCTCACCGTACCTGTGCATATGACAACAAACTCAACGAAGTCTAAGGAAGGATATGATTAAGTCAGAGAAGTTACAGAAATGATTCACGTGGAGGTTGCCAGGAATGGAGGGCTTGAGTTGTAAGGACTGATTGGATAGGCTAGGAATGTTTTTCCCAAAGCGAAGAAGGCTGAGGGGTAACCTCAAAACTTTATAAAATAGTAAGGAGCATAGACAAGATGAATTATCATGTAGTTTCTGACAAGATAGGGAGTCCAAGTAACTATCCACAACTTATCTCAAATATCCTCATTGACAGCAAAACCAGTTCAAAAATTCAAGTCAAGAAATGAAATTCATGAATCACCCATGTAGGTATTACCATTTCTGATTCCAGTCCCCTGCCAAAAAAACAAACAATATCCTTGGCCATCTTAAGGATGGAAATGGAGCAATCTTGATGGAAATAACATATATATAATCAAATTCATGCTTGATATTTGTGTACCATTTTGACATATGTCTTTGTTTGATAGGGTTAGTTTATAGTGTTAGTGTGTGTGATCATTGTTTTGAGAAGTAAGTTGATAATTTGTGTGTGTGGATTGCTGAATGCAGGGCAATTTAAATCATCAACATAATAATGTATTAATCTGGGGTTAGATTACTATACACTATCTCTTCCCATATTGAACAGCTAGGCTTTTATACTGATGGAATTCTCTTTCTTAATTTGACTATCTTATTGGAAGGGATTTTGATTGAGACTGATGCTTGTACTAACCAGTAGATGAGGAAATACACACCAGTGTTATATATGTTGATGTAACTTTAAATCACCAAAATAGTCTGTCATTATTACTTCTCCCAAGCATTGCAGGTGTTTGGAGATAAAAGCTTCACTTACAGCCTTTGGTAGTGAGATTGCAGATGTCCACAGAATAGTTGTGTCTACACTCGCAGCTGCAAACACAAACTCCTATTAATAGCTCATACTTCCTGCTCATGCCAGCCACATGACACGGGGGAGGACTGTCTGACATCAGGCCTTCCCCACAGGGATCGCATGAGCAGTTTTGAGCCTTGTCCCATCAGATATGAATTGAGATGGGTGAGTACATAATCACTTAATGTTTACATTTTTACAATTTGCTCAAACCCAGATCACCAAATAGATCTTTTCATCCTTGCTGTCGGGCTATTGAGGAATATGGCGTGGTCAGTCATCTGGCACTTGATGCTTTCCTTTGTCACCATGTGGAGAGAGAGCTTTTTACTGCCTTACCAACCATGCTGACTAACCCGCATGTTTCCAAATAGATTCCTCACCACTGATGTTAGTCTCAGTGGTCTGTAAATCTTTGACGCCTTTGTGACTCTTCTTAAATAAAGGTGCAATATAAGCCACCTTCCACTTCTCTGGTACCTCACCTGCAGCTAAAGAAGGTAGAGAAGTCTTCAGTCCAGATGAAAGGTCTTGTCTGTCCATTATTCCCGCTTCAGATGATACCTGACCTGCTGAATTTCTCCAGCAGCCCTCATTTTCTTTTGTTCTAGATTCTAGCATCTGCAGTGCCCTCCATAATGTTTGGGACAAAGACCCATCATTTATTTATTTGCCGCTGTACTCCACAGTTTGAGATTTGTAATAGAAAAAATCACATGTGGTTAAAGTGCACATTGTCAGATTTTATTAAAGAGCATTTTTATACATTTTGGTTTCACCATGTAGAAATTACAGCTGTGTTTGTACATAGTCTCCCCATTTCAGGGCACCATAATGTTTGGGAAACATGGCTTCACGGGTGTTTGTAATTGCTCAGGTGTGTTTAATTGCCTCCTTAATGCAGGTATAAGAGAGCTCTCAGCACCTAGTCTTTCCTCCAATCTTTCCATCACCTTTGGAAACTTTTATTGCTGTCTATCAACATGAGGACCAAAGTTGTGCCAATGAAAGTCAAAGAAGCCATTATGAGACTGAGAAACAAGAATAAAACTATTGGAGACATCAGCCAAATCTTAGGCTTACCAAAATCAACTGTTTGGAACATCATTAAGAAGAAAGAGAGCACTGGTGAGTTTACTAATCGCAAAGGGACTGGCAAGCCAAGGAAGACCTCCACTGCTGATGACAGAAGAATTCTCTCTATAATAAAGAAAAATGCCCCCAAACTTGTCCGACAGATCAGAAACACTCCTCAGGAGACCGGTGTGGATTTGTCAATGACCACTTTCTGCAGAAGACTTCATGAACAGAAATACAGAAGCAACACTGCAAGATTGAAACCACTGGTTAGCCGCAAAAATAGGATGGCCAGCTTACAGTTTGCCAAGAAGTACTTAAAAGAACAACCACAGTTCTGGAAAAAGGTCTTGTGGACAGATGAGACAAAGATGAACTTATATCAGAGTGATGGCAAGAGCAAAGTATGGAGGAGAGAAGGAATGGCCCAAGATCCAAAGCATCTGTGAAACAGAGTGGTGGGGGTGTTATGGCCTGGGCATGTATGGCTGCTGAAGGTACTGGCTCACTTATCTTCATTGATGATACCGCTGCTGATGGTAGCAGCACAATGAATTCTGAAGTGTACAGACACATCCTATCTGCTCAAGTTCAAACAAATATCTTAAAACTCATTGGCTGGCAGTTCATTCTACAGCAAGTCAATGATCCCAAACATACTGCTAAAGCAACAAAGGAGTTTTTCAAAGCTAAAAAATTGTCAATTCTTGAGTGGCCAAGTCAATCACCTGACCTGAACCCAATTGAGCATGCCTTTTATATGCTGCAAGAGAAAACTGAAGGGGACTAGCCCCCAAAACAAGCATAAGCTAAAGATGGCCGCAATACAGGCCTGGCAGAGCATCACCAGAGAAGACACCCAGCAACTGGTGATGTCCATGAATCGCAGACATCAAGCAGTCATTGCATGCAAAGGATATGCAACAAAATACTAAACACGACTACTTTCATTTACATGACATTGCTGTGTCCCAAACATTATGGTGCCCTGAAATGGGGGAACTATGTATAAACACAGCTGTAATTTCTACATGGTGAAACCAAAATGTATAAAAATGGCCTTTATTCAAATCTGACAATGTGCACTCTAACCACATGTGATTTTTTTAAATTACAAATCTCAAATTGTGGAATACAGAGGCAAATAAATAAATGATAGGTCTTTGTCCTAAACATTATGGAGGGCACTATTTGGTCTATTGTGCATACAAAAATCTCTGCCGATGTCCCAGCATTTTTCCCCCTTTCTTCCCATAATATCCTAGAATACTCTTGGTCGTACTCTGGGAATTTATCCACCTTTATGCACCTTAAGACCGCCAACACCTCTTCTTTTTCAAGAGTAATATGTTTGCTGTTCGCTTTGCTGTTGTTATTCACTTGCCTGAGCAGTCAAATACTGCCATTAAGTAAAGGGCGGTTACCCTGGAATTTAGCTCTTTGATGCAAGTTTCGGTTAAGGCTGTAATTGTCTTGGCGCTGGACAATGGCACTGGACAATGACAATGTTATTGAAACCCAGATCAACTGGGTCTTGGTGAGCTGATTCTGGTGCATAACGCCGCTTGGCGGTGCTGTTGATTTCAGTCACTGTATGATTGAGTAGAATTGGTTGGTAATCAGCTGGATTGGATTTGTCCAATCCAGGATGGGACCTGCCCATGTTACTTTTCACATTACTGGGTAGATATCATTATTGTGTGGGAACGGCTGGGCGAGAGATGTGGCTAGTTCTGCCACAGATGTCTTTGGTTGGTCACCTGGCCTTTGCTGAATTCTGTCTTTGAACCATTGCTTCATGTCCATAGAAGGAATCACATTGGTCTGAAGAGCAACTTTTGTGATCATACAATTTGTGATTGTAGAGAAAACTGAGGTTGAACAAACAGCCATTTCTGGCTGAAGATTGTCATAAATACTCAGCTTCATCTTTGGCATGTGCTAGTATCTGCTGTTGAAAGTGGGAATGTTCATATTCCCTTAAAGTTTGGACATTACGACTGTGCTTCAGCACTGGACAACAAATTGGGCTTTTTTTAAAGACCATGCTGTTCTTTAAAAAAGCCCAGACTGAGATTTCAAAAGCCACTCTGTCTGCACAAAAAGACCTCAAGACTTAAAAAAAAAGGCTTTAAAAGCTGACCAGAGAGTCATCAGGAAATGCAGCACAGGCCCCTACGCTACTGAGGAGTTGTGTTTCTGGAAGATTTTCTGTCGCACAAACTCTATTTCCCATTGATTCCCATATTATAAGCAGAGATGCATTCCGACAGGGTTTTTTCTTCTCAACGGTAATGAGTACTGCAGCTGCTGGTTCATGGTGAGGGTCAGTTTCCAAAGCAGATCTCGTAACTGGCCAACTGCTGCGTTTGGATACACAAGTGACTGCAGATACTCATCACCTCTCAGCATGCAATTTGAATGGAGAAACATGTTTTCAAATATAGATAAATTAGTTTAATGATATAACTCTCAACAAATAACAGTGGTCGTTCAGTCGTCAAACATCTAAAGGATAAATAATGTGGACAACTCTTTAAAATAAAACTGCTGGACAACAGAATGAATCTGCCGCAGTAGAACTCCCACCACATTATTTGTGCATTCATCAGGTTAAAAAATAAACAAAATTAGTTGTTTTGTTTCCGTTTTATATTTATTTATTTAATTCGCCCCCCCGCACACATAAATTCCTCGAGTAAATTTTATTCTTTATTTTGAATAATAATCCATGATTTGTGAATTCTGTAAAGATGAATTTCCATAACGTGAATAGTCATAACTCACGGCTTGCCTGTAACTACATTTTCAAAACAGTAAACATGTTAACTATGGTTAGATTTATTCACAAAATGCTGGAGTAACTCAGCAGGTCAGGCAGCATCTCGGAAGAGAAGGAATGGGCAACGTTTCGGGTCGAGAACCTTCTTAACTATGGTTAGAATGGAATTAAGTGATTAAAACGACGATTCTTCTGGTATTTACCCCACAGTACTGTAATATTGAGAGCCATGCTTTACTGTAAATGTCGACCCTTAAATGCAAGTGCAATTTTAACCCGTGGAAAGAAACCTGGAATGCTCAGAAGCATAAAAATGCACTATTGCAATACCTCGAATTGATAAACAGAGAGCTTGTGATTTAAAAAGAAACAAGCTAGTGATGATTCTTTAATGTGAGGTGGGGCTGTGATAGAAAATCAAAGACTGTAATTTGTGAGGATTTTGAATAAAGCCTTATTGGAATGTTTCAATCAATTTAGAAGTGGGGGAACATGTGTATAAACTTCATAATCAGAATCAAAGAATCACAAAGCATGGAAACAGGTTATCTAGCCATGCCAACCAGAGGGAACCCATCCATATTAACTCCATCTCACAGCACTAGATCCATAATCCTCTATTTTTAACTATTTCAAATGTTCATTTAACCCAGCTGCAATCACTCTCTCAGGCAGTACATTCCAGGTACTTAACATTCTTAGACAAAAAGCTCCCTCTTATACCCCACTGTATCTCTCCCCTTTTATCCTAAACCTGTCATCTGGATTTATCTACTTCCAATATGGGAAAAATTTCATGCAGCTATCTATGCCCTCATAATTTTACATACCTTCATCATGAAGAATGACTAGCTTCATTCTTTCCTCATAACTAAACTGCTAGACAACATCCAGACAACGTCCTGGTGAATCTCCTCTGCGCTTTCTCCTGCCCTATCACATCCTTCCTATACGTCGGTGATCAGAACTGCACATGGTATTGCAGCTGAGATCTGACCAATGTTTTATAAAATTGGTGCATAATATTCTTCGATATTCAATGCTGTGACTAATGTTGACCAGTATCCTGTAGGCCTTCCCAATAACTTTATCAACATGAATTTCCACATTCAACGTGAACTTTTGACATGGACTTGCACTTTCTGTGCCCCTTTGTTGCTTAATACTTCTGAAGTCCCTACTATTTATTGTGGACTAGACCAGGTGGACCCGTTGGGCCCAAACCTCTCCTGCATAGGTGCAGCACCCTCTCCTCCCCTCCTCCCCTCTTTTCTCCTCCCCTTCCCTCCTCCCCCTCTCCCCTCCATCCCCCTCCCCCTCCCTGCACACCCTCCCTCTTCCCCTTCCCCTCCCCCCCCATTCCATCCCCCTCAACCCCCTTATTCTCCCTCCTCCCCCCTCCTTCCCCTTCCTCCACCCCTCCCTCCCTAGGAGATAGATTTACTTTAAAATGTGAATAACTTAAAAAATATATAACACCGATTTCAATGAAACCTCTTCCATTAGCACCAAAGGGACAACGGTGAGTAAGGTGGGCCTAAAATTGTTGCCGTGTTGGCTGTAGTTCAGGAACAAACAAACAAGCAAACGAGAGTTTCAGTATATAGATGTCCTTCCTTCATTAGTGTTCCCAAAGTGCATCGCCCTCGCATTTGTCTGCATCATACTCCTTCTGCCATTTTGCAGCCCATTTCACCAACACGTTGATATCTCTCAGTAGCCAAGACTATTTTCCACACCTTCAACAACTTTGCCAATCTTTGTGTCATTCACAAACCTATTGATTGTGCCACGCACACCTACCTATCTGCATTCATCAGTGCTAAAGGGATCAAGTTTTTGAATCTTTGCGCATGAAAATAAATTTTTAGCATTTTTAGAAAAAAATAACATGGCATCTACATTCAAGACATGAGGTTAGGTGAGAATATGTTGACAGCTGATGGCTTCTGAGAAGAATCTATAGCATCAATTTTAAATGGTTGTAATCGGAGCAGATTTACATTGCAGGTGAAATTGGATTTCATTGGAAATGGTTGTCAACAAAAATCTTGGTATTTACATTTGAACAACATGTTCAGGTCACAGCTGTAACAGAGATACTAACACTTAAGAGCTGTGCAAATGCAGCTGGCTCTCGTAAACTGTGATTATCAGACAAAGAAAAGTTTTATTTAGAGGAATTGAAACTACTAAAATGCCATTTGGTTATTTCAGCTGGAAATTAGCACTGTGGTATATTTAAAGTGTTCAGCATCCAGTTTGTTTCATGTCCAGGTACATATGCGATTGCAGGGCTTGCTAGAAAAGGTATCTTGTTGCAAGACAGTCAATGAAATAAACAAACATGAAGTATTATTATTTACACTAAATAGAAAAGAAAGCTCAATAAAGTACATTTAATGTTTTTTTTGTATTATCTCTTATATTGTCTGTGTTTTTGCATTATCCATGTAGACATTCCCTCCCCCCCCCCCCCCCCCCAATTACTCTGAATAATAAAGTGGACTGTAGCTGAATGGTCAACAAAACTTACTTTCTCTCTGCAGATATTTGTAGCTAGCCTATCCCCTAAGGTGGAGACAGAGAGATCCAGAAAAGGAAGGAAAGAAGTTGACATTGACCATGTGAAGGTGAGGGCACAGTGGAAATTGGTAGCAAAAGGAATGCAATTGTTAAGTTTGCATGAATTCAGAAGGTACCACCAATGCAGTCGTTTGTGTAATAGAGTAAGACTTGTAGATGTGGGCCCGGGTAGTACAGAACCAAAGACTGTTCCACATATCCCACGCAAAGATAGGCACAGCTTGGGCAAGTGCTAATGCCACACATTTGACTTGAAGTGGTTGAGTGGAGTTGAAGAAGTTGTTGAATGTGAGAACAGGTACAGCCATATGTTGGTGAACAGGCGTCTGTTCAAAAAGCAGAGATCCTGATGTGTTATGTATGTATAAGTAGATTATATGGTTCATGGTAAAGATACATCTGTTACAACCAGGGAATTAAAAACAGAGGGCATTGTAAGTGTCCCAAATATATAGAGAAAGTATAAAGGTGGAAAGAAATGTCTGGGGCAGGAACAGGCTGAAACAATGAACACTTGTGGATTTTGGCAGGAGATAGCAGTGGGCTGTGCATACCATAAAACAGGAAACTGTGGAGGGAAGATCTGAGGAAATGAGGTCCCTGCATGCCTGGGTGCCCATGCATACGCAAACTACTAACATTTATCACGCCTACTGATTCTCACAGGTATTGCGACTACTCTTTGTCCCATCCTGCCTCTATAAAGGACTATTCATTTCTAGTTTTCTATCTCTGTAGTATTTACTCTGATGATGAGACTTTCTGCATAGGTGCCTTGGAAACATCTTTTTTTTCTGAACTGCAGCTCCCCCGCTACCATTGTTTACAAAGCTCCTGACCGCATCTCATCCATTTCCAGTGGGACAGACGATAGAAACATAGAAACATAGAAAATAGGTGCAGGAGTAGTCCATTCGGCCCTTCGAGCCTGCACCGCCATTCAATATGATCATGGCTGATCATCCAGCTCAGTAACCTGTACCTGCCTTCTCTCCATAACCCCTGATCCCTTTAGCCACAAGGGCCACATCTAACTCCTTCTTAAATATAGCCAATGAACTGGCCTCAACTACCTTCTGTGGCAGAAAATTCCCGCAGGCATTGCCACTTTCATTTCACTGCACATCGAGTATGTGTATGTGACAAATAAATTTGACTTGACTTGACTTGACTTGAGACTCACCACTCTCTGTGTGAAGAAATGTTTTCTCATCTCGGTCCTAAAAGACATCCCCCTTATCCTTAAGCTGTGACCCCTGGTTCTGGACTTCCCTAACATCGGGAACAATCTTCCCGCATCTAGCCTCTCCAACCCCTTAAGAATTTTATATGTTTCAATAAGATCCCCCCTCAGTCTTCTAAATTCCAGCGAGTATAAGCCTAGTCTATCCAGTCTTTCTTCATATGAAAGTCCTGCCATCCCAGGGATCAATCTGGTGAACCTTCACTGTACTCCCTCTAAGGCTAGAATGTCCTTCCTCAGATTAGGAGACCAAAACTGTACACAATACTCCAGGTGCGGTCTCACCAAGGCCCTGTACAACTGCAGCAGAACCTCCCCGCTCCTACACTCAAATCCCCTTGCTATGAATGCTAACATACCATTTGTTTTCTTCACTGCCTGCTGCACCTGCACGCTTGCTTTCAATGACTGGTGCACCATGACACCCAGGTCACGTTGCATCTCCCCTTCTCCTAATTGGCCACCATTCAGGTAATACTCTGCTTTCCTGTTCTTGCTGCCAAAGTGGACAACCTCACATCTATCCACATTATATTGCATCTACCATGCATTTGCCCACTCTCCCAATCTATCAAAGTCACTCTGCAGCCTCCTAGCATCCTCCTCGCAGCTAACACTGCCACCCAGCTTCGTGTCATCCGCAAACTTAGAGATATTGCATTCAATTCCCTGGTCCAAATCATTAATATATATTGTAAATAACTGGGGTCCCAGCACTGAGCCTTGCGGTACCCCACTAGTCACTGCCTGCCATTCCGAAAAGGACCCGTTTATTCCTACTCTTTGCTTCCTGTCCGCCAACCAATTCTCTATCCACCTCAACACTGAACCCCCAATACCGTGTGCTTTAGGTTTGTACCCCAATCTCCTATGTGGGACCTTGTCGAAGGCCTTCTGAAAGTCCCCTGGTTTCCCCTGGTCTTCACCTTTCTCCCCATTGGTCTCTGCATTCAACAGATCAATCTCTCAATTCCAAAGAGATGCCACCAACGGAAATATCTTCTTCTCCCCTCCCCTTTCTGAATTTCGCAAGAACATTTCCCTTTGTGACACCTTGGTCTGTTCTTCCGCTAGCACAAACTACTCCCTTTCTTGCAGCACAGGTGACTCAACATTGTCCTTCCACCTCTTCCCTTCCCATCATCCAGGTGAAGCAGCTATTTTCTATACTTCCAATCTAGCGCTCTGCTTTTGGAGTTCATATTG
This sequence comes from Rhinoraja longicauda, assembly GCF_053455715.1. Classification (NCBI taxonomy): domain Eukaryota; kingdom Metazoa; phylum Chordata; class Chondrichthyes; order Rajiformes; family Arhynchobatidae; genus Rhinoraja; species Rhinoraja longicauda. Next base: position 43,812,111 of record NC_135958.1, read on the forward strand.
TCGTCTCCTCTATACCGAAGAAACAAAATGCAGACTAGGCGATTGTGTTGGGATACACCTGCTTTCAGATCACAGGGACAAACTTGAGCCTATTATTGCCTGCTACTCATGAGTGGAGAATGAGTACACTTGGTCTCTATTTTCTAGAATGTAGAAGATTCAGAGATGATCTCATTGAAACTTATAAAGTGATTACAAATACAAATTGCTTTTATAGTCATTCAAAAATAAATTTGAATGAAATGCCGTTGCCATGCAGTCATGACAGGAAAGAGCACAAGACACACAATTACATAAGTTTAACATAGACAACCATTACAGTGACTCCTTCAGGCACCCACTCACTGTGATGGAAGGCAAAGAAAAGTCTTATCTCCTCCTTTGTTTTTCTCCCGTGGTCAGACAGTCAGACTACTGCTTCGAGGTGATCGAGGCTCCCGATTTTTGAAGCCCCCGCAGGGCAATGGAAGGTCCCGCGGCCGGGCCACGCAGGGCGACGGAAGGTCCCGCGACCGATTGATGTTTCCCCTAACAATGAGAAGTCTAAACCTTAGGACATAGAAACATAAATAGGTGCAGGAGGAGGCCATTCGGCCCTTCGAGCCAGCACCGCCATTCATTGTGATCATGGCTGATCATACACAATCAGTAATTTGTGCCTTCCTTCTCCCCATATCCCTTGATTCCACTAGCCCCCAGAGCTCTGTCTAACTCTCTCTTAAATTCATCCAGTGATTTGGCCTTCACTGCCCTCTGTGGCAGAGAATCCCACAAATTCACAACTCTCTGGGTGAAAAAGTTCCTTCTCACCTCAGTTTAAAATGGCCTCCCCTTTATTCTTAGACTGTGGCCCCTGGTTCTGGACTCCCCCAACATTGGGAACATTGTTCATGCATCTAGCTTGTCCAGTCCTTTTATAATTTTATATGTCTGTTTTAAGATCCCCTCTCATCCAGTGAATACAAGCCTAGTCTTTTCAATCTTTCCTCATATGACAGTCCCGCCATCCCAGGGATCAATCTCGTGAACCTACGCGCTGCACTGCCTCAATTACAAGGATGTCCTTCCTCAAATTAGGAGACCAAAACTGTACACAATGCTCCAGATGTGGTCACACCAGGGCCCTATACAACTGCAGAAGAACCTCTTTATTCCTATACTCAAATCCTCTAGTTGTGAAGGCCAACATGCCACTAGCTTTCTTGACTGCCTGCTGTACCTGCACGCCAACTTTCAGTGACTGGTGTACAAGGACACCCAGGTCTCGTTGCACTTCTCCTTTACCTAACCTGATGCCACGTTATAGGACCTTAGAAGAGAGGGGAGACTATTTCAGACTGTTGGAGGAATTTGTGTGTTTTACCTGAGTTCTGTCTGTACCACATAGTACCCTGCTCTGGAAGGTTAGATCGCATAGGATCCAAGGAGAGATAGCTGAATGGATAGAAAATTGGCTTCATGGAAGGAAGCAGAGGGTGATGGTGGAAGGTTGCTTCTCGAACTGGAGGCCTGTGACAAGCGGTGTGCCTCAGGGTTCAATATTGGATTAATTACTCTAGAAATGATGGAAAGTTGCTTCTTGGTCTGGAGGCATGTGACTTTGGTGTCCTCAGGGTTCGGTGTTGGGCCTGTTACTGTTTGTTGTCAATATCAATGATTTGGATGAGAACATACATGGCAAGATTACCAAATTTGCAGATGATACCAAAGTGGGTGGTTTTGCAGATAGTGAAGATGGCTGTGAAAAATTACAGCAGGATCTTAATCGATTGACCAGTTGGGCTGCGGAATGGTTAATGATATTTAATACAGAGAAATGTAAGGTGTTACAATTGGGGACGTCTATGTAGTGAAAGGTAGAGCTCTGGGGAGTGTTGTAGAGCAGAGGGATCTAGGAGTGCAGGTGCATGGTTCCTTGAAGGTGGTCGCAGGTAGATAGGGTGGTCAAAAGGCTTTGGCGCATTGGCCCTCATTAGTCAGTTTTGAGTACAGAAGTTGGGAGGTCATGTTGCAGTTGTATAAACGGTGAGGCCGCATTTAGAGTATTGTGTTCGGTTCTGGCTCCATGTTATAGGAAGGATGTTGTCAAGCTGGAAAGGGTACAGAGACGATTTACGAGGATGTTGCCAGGACTAGGGGGTCTGAGCTATAGGGAGAGTTTGAGTAGGCTGGAACTCTATTCCTTGGAGCGCGGGAGGATGAGGGATGATCTTATAGAGGCGTTTAAAATCATGAGAGAATTAGATTGGGTAGATGCACACTCTTCCCAGAGTAGGTGAATTGAAAACAAGAAGACATAGGTTTAGTTGAAGGGGAAAAGATTTAATAGGAATCCGAGGGGTAACTTTTTCACACAAATGGTGGTGGGGGTATGGAACAAGCTGCCAGAGAAGGTAGTTGAGGCAGGGATAATCTCAACAAGCTGCCAGAGGAGGTAGTTGAAGCAGGGATAATTCCAACGTTTAGAAACAGTTATCAGGTACATGGAAGTGATAGGTTTGGAGGAGTATGGGCGAGATGCAGGCAGGTGAGACTAGTGTAGCTGGGACATGTAGGCTGGTGTGGGCATGTTGGGCCGAAGGGCCTTTTTCCACACTATATCACTCTATGACTCTATGACTTTTCAAATGTTTAATCTGTTGCATAATGTGATAGTATAAAACATGCCCAAAGCCTTGGTAAAAGAGATGTGTAGGAAGGAACTGCTGATGCTGATTTACACCGAAGATAATCACAAATGCTGGAGTAATTCAACAGGTCAGGCAGCATCTCTGGAGAAAAGGAATATGTGACATTTCGGATCGAGACCCTTCTTCAGACTGAGTGGGTAAAAAATATGTTTTAGGAAACATTTTAAATGATCTGGAAAAGGTAATTGGTTGGACTGGAACGTTTCTATCACCCATGGCACAATATCAGGACCTATCATAGACTTGTAGTTTTATATAGTACACATGCTAGCCTTGCAGCTTGACTCATCCATACCGGCCAAGATGCCTATTCATTCTAATCCTATTTGTCTGTACCTGGTCCATATCCCTGTAAAACGTTGCTATTCATATACCTGTCCAAATGTCTTTAAAATGTTGCGGGTCAGAAACCTGATTAAGACCTGATTCTGGAAAAGAAAAGCAGCAACCACATGTTTAAGGGCTTTCGAGTGAAGCTTCACTAAAAACAACACAGCAGAATTTCCATAATTAACCATAGTGTTTGAAGACTGACATCATTGGCAGCAGTACACACAAATTTGATAGGAAATAAGGTGGGATGCTGCCATTTATTATGGAATCACTGTGCCTACCCTGGTCTCATGCTGGAGCAGATATCTGTATGTGCAGAACTTCACCATTTCCGTCTCTGAGGCTAACCACATTTTACATTCAGCAGACTTTTATCTGTGTTCTTGTTGCTCAGATATCCGGAGTTTCCAACCTGCAGCATTCTCCTTCCTGTCAGCTTGCTGTTTCCACTATAAGTAAGTTCCTCTTACTTGAACAGCTTATTTTTGACAGGAGAGCTACATCCTGTGCTATAGTATCCCTGCTATCAGACTTGTAGTTGGCGTAGGAATATTTCAGAGCCACATGCACACTGACCTAGTGCCAGGCTACTCTCACTGCAGTCTGCTTCTACAACTGTCTTCTGGCAACAACTCGACCAATAGGAAATTGGCCTGTTATTCATGGAGTTCCAAACACGAATCACTTGATTTGCAGAGATAGTTTGTTCAGATTTCATCGAAAGGTATCTCACTGGTAAATACTTAACCTGCACTGTGCTTCACTGGCAAAGATCCGAACTAATGGGGAGATGGCTGCAGGTCAAATTCCATGGAGTCTATTCAATTCTTTTCACCTTGTCTCTTTATCCTGCATGGTGTTGGGTACCTGAGTGTTATTGAAGCTGCACGTATCTGGGCAAACAAGGAGTATTCTTAACTTTTATCTAATGATAGTGTAAGAGGGTGGAAAGTCAAATAGTGAATTACCTGCCACAACGTTTGACTTGCTCTTGTAGTCGCAATATTGTGTGGTTGGTCCAGTTTTATAGTGATTCCATTGATGTGGAAGGTGGAGGAGCGCGCTGAAATATCAAGAGGATGTGGTTAAGGAGCCTTGTATCGACGAAGATCATTGCCTGGAAGTTGTATGACACAAGTATTGCCTGCCACTTCCCATCTTGTTGCTGAATTCTGTTTAGGTTTTGCTGCATGCTGGCAAGTTCTACTTCATAATTGAAGAGTCGTGAAGAGAATCAAAATTGTGCAGCCATCAGAATTTTGTTCCCCATTCTGGACCTTCTGATGGAGGAAAATTGGGACAACACCTTATTCAGAGAACTGCTGAAGTGATGACAAGTGTTGAGATGATTGAGTTTAAACAATTCTGGCATTCATTGTGACCCTTATTGGGTGGGCTATTCACCTGAGTAATTATTCTCTCATATTCCTCTACGTACTGAAGTTCTGGTGGAGAAGTTGCATTTACGATTTAGATTTGGATTGAAAAAACCCCCCACATCTACTCAACAGCAAATTGTGCCTATTACAGTGTAGAAGGAGGTCATTCAGCTCAGTGGGTCCATACTGATTAGTCCCATCCCCTTAACCCTCCTGCAGCTGAGCAACTTATTTTCACTCTCTGATCGTTGGTTCTTTTGCTACCTACCTGTATTAAGGAGCAATTTACATTCAGGTGCAGCCAGATGAGGAAACGAAGAACAGCAGATGTTGGTTTGTGCCAAAGATAGACACAAAGTGCTGGAGTAACTCAGCGGATCAAGCCTCATCTTTGGAGGGAAAGCCAGATGAAACTTTGTTTCCTGCATTTCCTTCCAACATGCTCTTTTGCCAGCTCAATGTTTGGAGAAAGGATGCAAAATATTTTTCTCGATGTCAAAATGATCCAGTTTAAATCCTGATTTCTGCAAATGTTTGTTTTTCATTTAACATCCTTGAGAAGCCTGAAGAAATTGCTTTGTGCAACTTTAAATTGAGATGGACCTGACTGACATGGGGAACAGTGAGAGAATGATGTAGAATAGAGAGCAAATCTGAATCCAAACTTAATGGATGTGTGTGGGGAGAACTGGGGTGGTCATGTTGAGCTCCAGAGGCAGAATGAAGATACATGAGCAGTCTTGTAGAATTGAATCTGTTCAGACAGCTCAACTGAATGTGCATTTTAACCAGCAGTCAGTTAGTATGAATGAGCTCAAAACCAGTGCATAAACTGCTCTAAGTAGGAAAGAACTGCAGATGCTGGTTTAAATCAAAGGTACACAAAATGCTGGAGTAACTCAGCGGAACACGCAGCATCTATTGAGAGAAGGAATGGGTGACGTTTCGGGTCAAGACCCTTCTTCAGACTCATAAATTCAGACGCATAAACTGCTCTGTACTCCACTTGAAGACACGAGTCACTGGCTCATTGTATCTGTGAAGTTGACATTAGATTATGGTTATTATCTAGGTGTTATATGGGAACATTACTCAGATCATGTGTGAGTGACACGAAGAAGCACCACATGACACTGAAAATACTGGGATGCTGTGTTGTGGGTCTGACAAGGCGCTGCTTGGTCTACATTCTGTTCTCCATAGTTTTGAACATATTGACAATGAAGTGCTCCACTTAAACTGCAGTAACACATTCACGTTGTTCTTCAGCAATATCTGAAAGCAGAGTTTGAATGCTGCAGTTAGATTGACTGTTATTGTGAAGAACTATCTCACACAAAACCAACAAAATCTGTGCATTGTGCTTCTATGCTTTCTTGTTATTTACTCACCATCCCTTCTCATCCTCCAATCCTCCCTTAGAACATAGCACAGCACAGAAACTGGCCCTTCCATCAACAATGTATGTGCCGAACATGATGTAAAGACCAACTCTTTTCTGCCTGCACATCATCCATATCCCTCCATTCCCTGCATATCCCTGTGTCTATTCAAAAGTCTCAACTATCACTATCATACATGCCTCCACCACCACCCCTGACAGTTTGTCCTAGGCACTCACCACTCTCTGTGTGAAAAAGAAACTTGCCCCGCATATCTCCTTTAGACTTTGCCCCTCTCACCTTAAAGCTACGCCCTCTGGTATTTGATATTTCCATCCTACAAAAACGCTTCTGACACTCTACTTTGTCAATACCTCTCATAATTTTATATACTTCTATCAGGTCTCCCCTCAACCTCCGGATTTCCAGAGAAAACAATCCAAGTTTGTCCAACCTCGCCCTGTAGCTAACAGGCATCAGTCTGGTAAACTTTCACTGCGCTCTTTCCAAAGCCTCCACATCCTTCTTGTATTTTTATTTCCCCAAACTCCTGGTTTTATTCTAGTTTCGCTCTCCTCCCTCATGCATTTGTATCCTGAAACTTGATTGAACGATAATGTGTGAAAGTATTACATACAAAAAGTATACAAGTGAGGGGAGGATAGTGGGAGAAAGAACCATTCCAAATTGCCTTGTTTGGTTTGACCTGTAATGTGTGCAGATTCTCAGTAAAGGAGTGATAGGTCCAAATGCTAGTGCAGTTGGCTAGAGGCATCAAGCTCTGGTATCAGTTCCAGCCTTCAGTGAGGAGAGCTCTCACAGAGCAGCTGACCAGAACAGCAGCTGCGTTAAGTGGAAGGTGCCATTTTGTCCCTTTGCACTCTGTTTGCTTGTGCCTGAGTGGGATTGTCAGTATCTATGGAAATTCTGTTTATTTAGGGAGTGAGATAACCCTGTGAAGTGTCAAGTCACTTGGTATGTTCAGATTGGTAATGTATAGGCCAACAATCCAGTATCCCAACAGTCTGGTGCTTCTCAGAAGTGTATCGTCCTCTTGCCTAAAGAGAACAGTTTGTAAATGCATGGAACCTAAAGCTGTGAAAACAAGTTGTAGACATCCATTTGCAGGCTTGCAGATCAAAGTTGATTGCTTGTGGTGATCAGGATCCATACAATGTGATTTTGGGGCTGGCTTTTGGCAGCAGTTCGCTGCCTCTAATGCTGGCAGCTGGAACTTGATTTTACTCCTATTTTCTAAATAATTGCTGCCAATGATCCACTTCAAAATTGAAGCCTCCAAAAGGACAAATCTGTAGTGAACAGCTATCATTTATCTATCGTCTCTATTAAAAACTGGCAGGCAGACAGAAAAGTGGACCTGATTGAAGACGTGCTTTTTGACAGAAGTACAACAGGAATCACTACTGGGTAAGCTTGCAAATTTGATGTATAAATTGAAAGTATAAGATTATGGTTTTACTACAGCTGAACGGTGTAAGGTAGCTCTCTATCCAGCTGTTTCCTCGAGTGCATCCCATGCTGGGTGGTGATATAGGGTATCCGTGGCCTACCCTAAAGCTGCTGCTTTTTGCCAGTTACAGCTGGTCACCATCTGGTTCTTAATGTGTGATTGAGATACAGAGGAGGAGTTGAGTCCTGGAGTAGATCAGCTATAATCACATCAAATGGTGGGACTGCTTTGAAGGACCAGGTGGCCTACCCTTGCTCTGAATTTGTTTTCCTCTGAACTAGAGCCTCATCAGAGAATTGAGTTGCTTGTTTTTTTTTTAAAACAGGGGTACTGGAACTAGTCAGTCAGGCAGGCAGCATCTATGGAAGGGAATAGTTAATATTTCGGGTAAATGAGCGTTTACCTAACCTGGGGAAAGAAAGAAGTGGGTTTGAGGTAAAGAGAAAATATGAAGGAAAGGGAATATAAGTGATAGGAGAGGGGCAGGAAAGATCAAACGACAAAAAAGGATGAAAATGCACAGCAAGATTGTGTCGTAATGGGGCAAATAAAGAAAAGAAGCATTGTGGAGTTTCAAATCGATGAATTAGAATCTCTTGAAATTATAATGGGAAACACAATGAATGTTGGAAATCTGAAATAAAAACAGAAAATATTACAGAATCTCATCAACTGACATATTGAGCCTCATAATTGTGTCCAGAATGCTCGAAAGCATCTTGTTGTTCCATGAAGTGCTATCCCTTCAGCTTATGTTGAGCTTCAATGCAAATGGCAGAGGACAAGGGACCATTGGGACTATAATGAATGCTTTTTGTGACTTTGTACATTGTATATGTGGCGACACGTTTTGTGTACTTTGTGCATTGTATGCAAAACAAAGAATTTCACTGGTACATTAAATAAAGTATCATCATCATCAAGGATGATGAGTGGTTGGAGAATGAGTGATGAATGTGTTGAAGATTGGCATTTGCTTGCAGACCAATAGATGCATTTCACAAATTGAAAGCAGTATAAGTAATTCAATGACCTGAATGAACCTTTGCGTCCTGGACATCAGGAAAGGGGGAAGGAGAAGGTTTGGTGCATGAGGGTTGCCAGCTTTCTTGGAATCACAAGGTGCTATAGAAATTAGAAAACTGAAGTTAAAAGTGCTGAAATGTTCAGGTCAGGCAGGAACAAAATTAACTTTTCACGCCAGTGATAGTTTTTTTATAATCAGAATTGTAAAATGTCAGACATTAAGAGCTTATGGATATGAAGTGAGACATGGAGAAATGTGACAATGTTCATTCCAGGTGAAACACTGATTTATTTATGCTTCTTTCAATTTGCAAAATGCATCCACTGAACTACAAATGGGTTGTGGAGGGTTGGAAAGCAGGAGATTAAATGACAACAGAGAACGATGGTACAAGGTAAAAGGAGTTATATTGTCACAAATAAAGAAAAGCAAATGGTGGATCTAGAGAAGGTGTGAATAGGTAAAGCAGAAACTGTTGAACTAAGTGGGCTGGTTTGTACAACCTATTTGCTGGCACTTCACTGTACAGTCACAAGCACAATGTGACCATATTGCGATGTCCTGCTGACGCTGTAGACCTCTCATCAGAGTTTGCTTGACATTTTGGGTCAAGTTTCATGAGTCCTGATTCAGGGTCTTGACTCGAAACATCAGCCATCTCATTGTCAACACAGATGCTGCTTGATGTGCAGAATTCCTCCATCACTTTGCTTTTGCTCTAGATATCAGCATGTGCAGTCTTTTATGTCCATCCCAACAAAGTTAGGCAGTTCAATCCTCCATAGCATTTTCTTCATTGTTATGCAGTGAGGACTATGTGATGCATCACTTTTTCCACCCTTCAGAATTCCAGAGGTCAGAAGTTATTGCTTTCTATCTTGTAGTTTGTTGTCACAGTATGTTAGTGGTGGAAGAAATGGATAATGCACTCAGTGAAAGGTGATTCAGTCCTGAGAAAGGGCTGTTTTGGATGTTATCGATATTGCAGTTACACCCAGGTAGAGGAGTGCAATATTTTATTCCATTCCTGTGGATGGAAGGGGGTGGAGATAAGCCACGTCACAGAACACTAGGTCCAAAAATCATGGGGATATCAGTTTGACTGAATTGTGGAAGTTTCATTCCATTGATTTCACGGACAAGGGAATTGTCACATTCCCTCGTCCCTGTCCATTTTACCTCTAGTTTCTCACTTTCTTACTAGGTTTGGCGATCCTATGTTGTCAGTGAATTGGAGTTGCCTTGTTTTCCATGGTGAATTTGACATTGAGGAAGTAGTATGTGTAGGGTCTTTGAGGAAAGTGGTGGTGATGTGGCAAAGCACATTTCTTTAACTTAATAATTTTAACTTATGCTTTCTACAACACTCCAAATCATGCCCTTTCCCTTTTTCCTCCTACGTCCTGTGTGAACTTTCTCTCTCCCAAATATATGTTGGGATATTAAGTCATCTGAAAATGAATAATGAGATTGGTTTACAGTATGCCATGTTTCTTGTTCCCACAGGCAGCGCAAAAATAAAGCTTGGAGCAATGCCAGATTCTCCCGCTGAAGTTAAAACTCAGTCCCAGTCGACACCACCAGCGATGCCGCCACCACCTCCCACCATCATACAGGGGCCTGCTCGAAACATTTCTTTCTCTCCGACAACCAGTGAGTTATGCTCATCAGGATGTTTCTGATAGGCGGGGCAAGTTTTTATATAGAGGGTGGTGTGTGCCTGGAAGGTGCTGCCAGGGCTGGTAGTGGAGGCAGATACGATAGTGGTATTTAAGAGGCTTTTAGATAGGCGCATAGATATACAGGGAATTTGGGGATTATGGATCATGTGCAGGTACATGAGATTAATTTATTTTGGCGTCATGTTCAGAACAGAGCTGATTGGCTGAAGGGGTCTGCTCCTGTGCTGCACTGTTTTATGTTCTATGATAAGTGCGAGTGACATAGATGTTCAACACAGAGAGACACAGCCCAGGTTGCGATCGCCAAGGAAAGGCCAATGTTATACATATGTTATAAAGGAATGGGTTAAAGGAGGAAATGGTATGTCGAGGTACAAGGCAAGGAGAGGGATGAGTAAAGAATAATGGACAGTGCAAAGCTTGCCTAACAAACATTGGGTTGTTTTCTAAAGAGGGAGAGCTGTCCATTGAGTAGTTTAGCAACCATATGACATTAGCAGAAATGTACAATTCTGGAAGTGCAACGTCACAGACTCTTCCATCACAATGTCAAGGGTTTTTTGTCTGCTAATACAGTAGTATACCATTGAGAAAGGGCGGCCTGGAAAATCTCAACATTTGTGCCATACAAATGCTGCACAGTGACCAACTCCAACAAGCGGTATTTGCCAACCTAGTTTTCACCTTTACTACCATCACCAATCCCTGTTATTCTGAGGATCACCAGGGACTAGAAACTCAACTGGAACAATTACATAATTTCTATGGCTACCACATCTACTTAAAAGCTGGTCATATGAATGACTCATCTCCTGACTCCCTGAAGCATTTCCTCTTTCTACAAGGTGCAAATGAGTAGAACTACGTGCTTTGATGAGTGCAGCTCAAACACTTGAAAGCTGGACATCACCCACAACAAACCCCCTTAATTGACACCACATCCATGATTTTTAAAATGACTCTCTTCACCATCAGCAAATTGTGTTTGCAGTGAGTACCATTTACAAAATGCATTTAATAATAATAATAATAATAAGCATTTATTTTATATAGCGCCTTACCAGAAGCTCAAAGCGCTTTACAAAAACAATCATAACATAAAAACAAACAGACAAACTATCCTAACGGAGAAGCGGCGAATAAACAGCGCCAGCGTCCTCTCACTTGTGAAGATTTTCTAGACAATCTAGACAACATTTGCTAACACAGGACCTCGATCAACTGGAAAGACAAGATCAGAAAGTACACGGCACCACCATGTCATCCCGACTGGGAAATGTATTATTGGTTCTTCATCGGGTCTGGGTTTTGGAGCTCCCTACTCAATAGTACTGTGGATGTACCTTCACCAAGAGGATCAGAGTGGTTCAAGAGAGCAGGTCACCACTCTTCTTATAATAATAATAATAATAATAATATTCATTTATTGTCATTGCAACGAGTACAACGAAATTAAAAAATAGCCAATCCTGACGGTGGGTAAAAACATATATGCAATAAATGCCTCTTTCGAGGTTAATTAAGAATGGCCTGTAAATACTGGCCTCAACCAATGTTTCCCACATGCTGCATTGGAGTCAGATTTCCTTTTGTCTCCTGCAGGTTCCAGCACCCTTGGTCCACATTCACACATTCAGGTGATGGCAAGGCTCCCTTCCTGATGGTTGTTCATTAACCGAACAGTTTACAAGTCAGAAATGGCATTCTGAGCCAAGTCCCAACATGGCAGTAGATGCCCACTGCCCTGCAGTAGCCAGCAAATCCATACCACCAGTCTCCCAGCACTTGTTCGTATGTAAGTCAGATGTTTGTAAGGTGAGGAGGACTTGTATATGGTGGTGTTGTAGATCAGTAAAAGATGATATAAGCAGTGGGCAGAGAGAGTCAGGGGTTAATTAACTGACTATGGCATATAAAACATTTCATTGGGATTCCAGAGGGATTGGCTGGGCTGAAGGTGGATCATCCGCAGTGCCCTATGTGGATTCTCACTAAAGAGCTGTGAATTGCTCCTGTACAGCATTAACCACCTTCACATACTTCTGCAATGGTGCAGAGCACAATATTAACTTCCCCTCTGCTCTCCAATACCAAACATAGAGAAAGAAGCCTGTTTTAAAACTTGGAACATGCTGGAAATAATCAACAGGTCAGGCATCATCTATGAAGTGAAAGGAGTTACTGGCAGTTATTGGCAAGGTTAGATTGGTGGTTAACTTCAATAGAATTAAATCAGGATTGATAGAGATTAGATATTTAACAAGTAAAAGATGAGCTGCTATTTAGAGATATTCCAGGAAACAGGCACTGGAGCCCACAAAGCACACACCAACCATCAATCACCTGTTCACACTAGTTCTATCTCATCACACTTTCTCATCTACTCCCTCATCACATCTCACTAGGGGTAATTTACAGAGCCCATTTAATCTTTGGGATGTGGAAGGAAACCGGAGAACCCAGAGGAGTCCCACGCGGTCACAGAGAGAACATGCAAACTCCACGCAGCCAGCACTCGGGTCACAGGCACTGCGAGGCACTACGAGTCAGCTGCTCTACCAGCTGCAAAAGTGTGTTGCCATTGAGGTTCCAATGGAATAGCTAAGGAGAGACTATATCCAGTTGTAGTAAAATCATTAACTGAGGACACAGATTGAAGGTGATAAGCAAAAGAATCAGAGTGGAGATGAGAATGTTCTTATCCAATCAGTTTGCATTAAAGGGAGTAAAAACAAATTCAATAGGATAGAAAATTATCTAAATTCTTGGAAATTGCAGGAATTTAGGAGTAGTTCCACCAAAGAGACAGCACAGAAGCACAAGGCTGACAATATGTAGAAAACAAGAATTGCAGATGCTGGTTTACCAACGAAAGACACAAAGTGCTGGAGTAACTCAGCATCCCTGGAGAACATAGATAAGTGATGTTTCGGGTCAGAACCCTTCCGAAGGTTGCCCACCCATGTTCTTCAGGGATGCTGCCTGACCCGCTAAGTAACTCCACATTTTTTGTCTTTCACTGGCTGATAGTGTGTGCTGCATTATTCTGGGTGGTGGCGAGCTGAAAGCAGCTGCATCGTCAGGGAGTGGCATGAGATTGGTTATAATGAGGAGGGAAACGCATAATCCTGAAGCACATTTCATCAAGGGCTACAGTGAGTTTCTAAATGGTTGCTAATTTGAGCCTGAAACATGAGCAGTAATAGGGAGACACCTGTTCTGTGTGTGAAAGTTCTTGTGTTGATGCTGTTTATAGTAACAGTTGAACTTGCCACAGAAATAATGTAGCCTTACACAGGAACCAGCAGCAATGCAGGGTTTAATGGGAATAGATATTAAACATCTTTCCCTGAGGTACATCTCATACAAGCACCTTGGAAAATTTCAAGGCGCGAAGGAAACTTTAAAATACAGGCTGCAGAATTATCGGGTTGATAGGGAAGGTAAAATACTAGTCTTCTGCAGAGCCTATACTCCTGTGAATATAGGATTTTGATACTGTGACCCAATCTACAATTAAGGCAATTTTATTAAAAGGATTGAGAAGTCTTGGTAAGATCATATTCAGAATTCACACCAGGTATTTGCTGTGATCCCAAGGAGTGTGCTTCTATTTCCAGGAGATTACTGGGAGGTTAATGTTTCAGGGAGAAGAGGTACCTTGGTGCTTCAGCCTTCTCCTTGAGAGACTGAGTGGGCTACTTTTCCTCAATGCTACTGATGTGTAATAACTGTTCATGGTGATGAAGACACTGGATGACTCCATTGGCGTAGCAATGGAACATCATCAGTCCTGTGTGGTTTGAAAAGACATGTGCCCAGAATAATAATAATAATAATAATACATTTTATTTATATAGCGCTTTTCATATACTCAAAGACGCTTTACAGAGATTTTGAGAACATAGGGGAAATGAATAAATAGATAAATAAGTAAATAAATAAATGAACAGAGAAAGGAGACAGAAGGTGAGGTGACCTTCAGTGGTTGAAGGCAGTACTGAACAGGTGAGACTTCAGCGATGTTTTGAATGTGGTGAGTGTGGGGGAGTCTCTAACGGTTTGGGGTAGTGAGTTCCATAGGGTGGGAGCAGCGATGGAGAAAGCCCTGTCCCCCCAGGATCTGAGTTTAGTCCGGATGTGGGGGGATAGGAGATTGGCAGCGGCAGAGCGGAGGGTGCAGGTGGGAGTGTGCCTGTGGAGGAGGTCGGTCAGGTAGGATGGGGACAGGTTATGGAGGGCTTTGTAGGTTATGAGGAGGATTTTGTACTGGATTCTCTGGGGGATGGGGAGCCAGTGGAGTTTATAAAGGACGGGGGTGATATGGTCACGGATCGAGGTGTGTGTGAGTAGACGGGCAGCGGAGTTTTGAATGTATTGAGGTTTATTGATGATTTTTGAGGGTGCGCCATAGAGGAGGCTGTTGCAGTAGTCCAGACGGGAGGTGATGAAGGCGTGGATGAGGGTTTCTGCAGCTGTGGAGGAGAGGGATGGACGGAGACGGGCAATGTTTTTGAGGTGGAAGAAGGCTGTCTTTGTGATGTGTTTGTCGAAGGAGAGGGTTTGATCAAGGATGATTCCAAGATTCCGAATGTGAGGTGAGGTGGATACTGGGAGACCATCAATGTTGAGGATGAAGTTTTGGGTGGATTTGGTGAGCATTTTTGGACCAATGATAATGATTTCAGATTTGTTGCAATTTAGTTTGAGGAAGTTTGATTGAAGCCAAGATTTTATTTCAGTAATGCAGTTTGTCAGTGTAGAGTGTGTGGTGGAGGAGATTGACTTGGTGGAGATGAGGAGCTGGATATCATCAGCGAAGCAGTGGAAGTTGAGACCATGACGGCGGATTAATTGACCAAGGGGGAACAGGTAGAGGATGAAGAGGAGGGGGCCAAGGACTGAGCCTTGGGGGACACCTTGGGGGAGGGGAGCGGTGGGGGATTTACAGTTGTTAATGGAGATGAACTGGTGTCTGTCAGAGAGGTAAGATTTGAACCAGGATAGGGCTGTGCCGGTGATGTTAAGGGAGGTTTCAAGTCGGGTGAGGAGAATGGAGTGATTTATGGTGTCAAAGGCGGCGCTGAGGTCAAGTAGGATGAGGATGTTGAGGTTGCCAGCGTCGGAGGAGAGGAGAATGTCGTTTGTGATTTTGAGGAGCGCAGTTTCAGTACAGTGGTTTGAGCGGAATCCGGATTGGAAAGTTTCATACAGGTTATTGGTAGAGAGGTGGTATTTGAGTTGGGAAGCTACAGCACGTTCCAAAACTTTGGACAGAAAGGGTAGGTTGGAGATTGGTCTGAAGTTGTTTGGGGTGTCAGGGTTTAGACCAGGTTTTTTCAGAATGGGGGTGACAGCAGCGATTTTGAGGGATGGCGGGACGATGCCAGTGGACAGGGAGGAGTTTATTGTTGCAGTGATAAGTGGAGAGAGAGCAGGAAGGCAGGCCTTGACAAAGCTGGAGGGGATGGGGTCCAGAGAGCAGGTGGCAGTTTTTATTCCTGTGAAGAGGTCAGAGAGGTCGGTGGTGGAGATTGGGGAGAACTGAGGCAGGGGCTGACAGGATAAGGGGGGGCAGGTGGTTTGAGGGGGAGCAGGTGCGTTGGTGGTTAAGGTGCTGTAGATGTTGTCTATTTTGCTTTGGAAGAATGAAAGGAAAGTGGTGCATTTGTCAACTGTGAATGATTGGGAGATGGTGTCCAGGGGGCTGAGGAGTTTGTTTATTGTAGAATGGCCCTCACTCTGCACTGCCACTAAGTCCACCTCTCTCCATTTCTCTCAGCAGTGATGAATGGGACCAATCATATGCCAACTGCAATCAGTGGAGCTCCATCAATCCCCAAAGGGCTCAGCGATGGTCCAGCCACCTCTACCACTGCCTCTCTTACCAATCAGCAGTTGCCTCCTACTTGTGGAGCTAGACAGCTCAGCAAACTGAAACGCTTCTTGACTACACTGCAGCAGTTCGCAAACGACATCTCCCCAGAGATTGGAGAGCGGGTTAGGAACTTGGTGTTGGGTCTTGTGGTAGGTAATTTACTAGTATTAATAAATTGATCCTCCAGTCAATCATCCATAAATAAATTCACTGAGTGCAGCAAAATAAAACCAGTGATAAATCGCCTGTACGGAGTTTGCATGTTCTCCCCGTGACCTGCGTGGGATTTCTCCGAGATCTTCGGTTTCCTCCCACACTCCAAAGACGTACAGGTATGTAGGTTAATTGGCTGGGCAAATGTAAAAATTGTCCCTAGTGTGTGTAGGATAGTGTTAATGTGCGGGGATCGCTGGGCGGCGCGGACCCGGTGGGCCGAAGGGCCTGTTTCCGCGCTGTATCTCTAAATCTAAAACATGGGTATATCAATGATTTGGATGAGAACACACATGGCAAGATTAGTAAATTTGCAGATGATACAAAAGTGGGTGGTTTTGCAGATTGTGAAGATGGTTGTGAAAGATTGCAGCAGGATCTTGATCGATTAGCCAGGTATGCTGAGGAATGGTTGATGGAATTTAATACAGAGAAATGTGAGGTTTTGCAATTTGGAAAGTCTTAACATGGGCAGGACCTACAGAGTGAAGGGTAGGGCTCTGGGTGGTGTTGTAGAGCAGAGGGATTTAGGAGTGCAGGTGCATAGTTCCTTGAAGATGGAGTGACAGGTAGGTATGGTGGTCAGAAGGGTTTTTGGCACATTGGCCTTCAGCAGCCAGAGTATCGAGTATAGAAGTTGGGAGGTCATATTGCAGTTGTATAAGACGTTGGTGAGGCCGTATTTAGAATATTGTGTTCAGTTGTGGGCACCATGATATAGGAAAGATGTTTTCAAGCTGGAAATGGTACAGAGAAAATTTACGAGGATGTTGCCAGGACTAGAAGGTCTGAGCTATAGGGAGAGGTTGAGTAGGCTGGGGCTCTATTCATTGGTTTGCAGGAGGAAAAGGGGTGATCTTATAGAAGTGTATAAAATGATGAGAGGAATAGATCGGGTAGATGCAGAGTCTCTTGCCCAGAGTAGGTGAATTGAGGACTAGAGGACATAGGTTTATGGTGAAGGGAAAATGTTTTAATAGGAATCTGAGGGGTAACTTTGGTGATGGGTATATGGAACAAGCTGCCAGAGGAGGTAGTTGAGGCTGGGACTATCGCAACATTTAAACAACAGTTAGACATGGATAGGATAAGTTTGGAGGCTTATGGACCAAATGCAGGCAGGTAGGACTTAGATGAAGGGATTAAAAGTAACATTAGCAAATTTGCAGATGACACAAAGCTGGGTGGCAGTGTGAACTGTGAGGAGGATGCTATGAGGATGCAAGGTGACTTGGACAGGTTGTGTGAGTGGGCAGATACATGGCAGATGCAGTTTAATGTGGATAAATGTGAGGTTATCCACTTTGGTGGTACGAACAGGAAGGCAGATTACTATCTGAATGGCGCAAAGTTAAGGAAAAGGGGAAGTACAAAGAGATCTGGGTGTCCTTGTTCATCAGTCACTGAAAGTAAGCATGCAAGTACAGCAGGCAGTGAAGAAAGCTAATGGCATGTTGGCCTTCATGACAAGAGGAGTTGAGTATAGGAGCAAAGAGGTCCTTCTGCAGTTGTACAGGGCTCTAGTGAGACCACACCTGGAGCACTGTGTGCAGTTTTGGTCTCCAAATTTGAGGAAGGACATTCTTGCTATTGAGGGAGTGCAGCGTAGGTTCACTAGGTTAATTCCCGGAATAGTGAGACTGTCATATGTTGAAAGACTGGAGCGACTAGGCTTGTATAGACTGGAATTTCGAAGGATGAGACGGGATCTTATTGAAACATACAAGATTATTAAGGGATTGGACACATTAGAGGCAGGAAACTTGTTCCCAATGTTGGGGGAGTCCAGAACAAAGGGTACAGTTTAAGAATAAGGGGTAGGCCATTTAGAACGGAGATGGGAAAAAACTTTTTCACTCAGAGAGTTGTGAATCTGTGGAATTCTCTGTCTCAGCAGTGGAGGCCAATTCTCTGGATGCTTTCAAGAGAGAGTTAGATAGAGCTCTTAATGATAGCAGAGTCAGGACGTAAGTGGAGAGGGCAGGAACGTAGTACTGATTGTGGATAATCAGCAATGATCACATTGAATGGCAGTGCTGGCTTGAAGGGCCGAATGGCCTACTCCTGCACGTATTGTCTATTGTCTGTTATCTATTGAGTAGTGTAACTGGGACAGGTTGGCTGGTGTGGGCAAGTTGGGCCAAACGGCCTGTTTCCACACTGCATCACTCTTATGACTTTACAAAATGTAATGAAATTAAAGTATTTCCTGCAGGTTGCAGTGATTTGTTTTGATAAAGTTATGGAATCATAAAGCTGTTAAGATGCAAAAGGAAGCCATTTAGCGAGTTGAATCTAAGGGGAAGCTGGGTCTGGGTCAGGTAGATGAATCTCGGAGTGTAAATGCACCATTCACTAAAAGTTGCTCGACAGGATCGCGGAGGAGTAATTTTAGCAAACACAGTGGTTGGGTTTATTTGCTGATGCGGAGCGCTCAAACACAGCTAAGTTATGGTAAGCTTATAATAAAGTTTGGACCACACATGAATACATTTCAGTCACCATAATATGAAGGACAAATAGGTAATAAAAAGTACAAGGATAATATCAGAAATGTAAGAGCATTTATTTCAGGAAAGCAGAAACAGATTGGGTCTTTTTTTTGTTGTTGTTAGATATGGATGATTTGGATGAGAACATTGGTGGCATGATAAGTACATTTTTGGATGACACCTAGTTTCAACTGGGAAATTCGAATGGCAGATGGAATTTAACATAGACAAGTGCAAACTGACGCATTTTAGGAAGTGAAACAAGAGATGCCCGAAGAAGGATCTCGACCCGAAACATCACCTATTCCTTTTATCTGGAGATGCTGTCTGGCCCGCTGAGTTACTCCAGCTTTTTGTGTCTATGGTTTAAACGAGCATTGCTACAGATATACAGTGCCCTCCAAAAATGTTTGGGACAAAGACCCATCATTTATTTATTTGCCTCTGTACTCCACAATTTGAGATTTGTAATAGAAAATATCACATGTGGTTAAAGTGCACATTGTCAGATTTTAATAAAGGCCATTTTAATACATTTTGGTTTCACCATGTAGAAATTACAGCTGTGTTTATACATAGTCCCCCCCATTTCAGGGCACCATAATGTTTGGGACACATGGCTTCAAAGGTGTTTGTAATTGCTCAGGTGTGTTTAATTGCCTCCTTAATGCAGATATAAGAGAGCTCTCAGCACCTAGTCTTTCCTCCAGTCTTTCCATCACCTTTGGAAACTTTTATTGCTGTTTATCAACATGAGGACCAAAGTTGTGCCAATGATAGTCAAAGAAACCATTATGAGACTGAGAAACAAGAATAAAACTGTTAGAGACATCAGCCAAACCTTAGGCATATCAAAATCAACTGTTTGGAACATCATTAAGAAGAAAGAGAGCACTGGTGAGCTCACTAATCGCAAATGGACTGACAGGCCAAGGAAGACCTCCACAGCTGATGACAGAAGAATTCTCTCTATAATAAAGAAAAATCTCCAAACACCTGTCCGACAGATCAGAAACACTCTTCAGGAGTCAGGTATGGATTTGTCAATGACTACTGTCCGCAGAAGACTTCATGAACAGAAATACAGAGGCTACACTGCAAGATGCAAACCACTGGTTAGCCACGAAAATAGGATGACCAGCTTACAGTTTGCCAAGAAGTACTTAAAAGAGCAACCACAGTTCTGGAAAAAGGTCTTGTGGACAGATGAGACGAAGATTAACTTATATCAGAGTGATGGCAAGAGCAAAGTATGGAGGAGAGAAGGAACTGCCCAAGATCCAAAGCATTCCACCCCATCTGTGAAACACGGTGGTGGGGGTGTTAAGGCCTGGGCATGTATGGTTGCTGAAGGTACTGGCTCACTTATCATCATTGATGATACAACTGCTGATGGTAGTAGCATAATGAATTCTGAAGTGTATAGACACACCCTATCTGCTCAAGTTCAAACAAATGCCTCAAAACTCATTGGCCGGCGGTTCATTCTACAGCAAGACAATAGACAATAGGTGCAGGAGTAGGCCATTCAGCCCTTCGAGCCAGCACCACCATTCAATGTGATCATGGCTGATCATTCTCTATCAGTACCCCGTTCCTGACTTCTCCCCATACCCCCTGACTCCGCTATCCTTAAGAGCTCTATCTAGCTCTCTCTTGAATGCATTCAGAGAATTGGCCTCCACTGCCTTCTGAGTCAAAGAATTCCACAGATTTACAACTCTCTGACTGAAAAAGTTTTTCCTCATCTCCGTTCTAAATGGCCTACCCCTTATTCTTAAACTGTGATTCCATACATACTGCTAAAGCAACAAAGGAGTTTTTCAAAGTTAAAAAATGGTAAATTCTTGAGAGGCCAAGTCAATCACCCAATCTGAACTCATTTGAGCATGCCTTTTATATGCTGAAGAGAAAACTGAAGGGGACTAGCCCCCAAAACACGCATAAACTAAAGATGGCTGCAATTTAGGCCTGGCAGAGCATCACCAGAGAAGACACCCAGCAACTGGTGATGTCCATGAATCGCAGACTTCAAGGATATGCAACAGAATACTAAACTTGACTACTTTCATTTACATGACATTGCTGTGTCCCAAATATTATGATGCCCTGAAATGTGGGGACTATGTATAAACACAGCTGTAATTTCTACATGGTGAAACCAAAATGTACAAAAATGGTGGTCTTTATTAAAATCTGACAATGCACTTTAACCACATGTGATTTTTTTTCTATTACAAATCTCAAATTGTGGAGTACAGAGGCAAATAAATAAATGATAGGTCTTTGTCCCAAACATTAAGGAGGGCACTGTAACAAATGGCAGGTTGAACAGAGAGATTTAGGGTACACATATATAATGCACAAAAACATATCACAGTAGACATGGTGTTGAAGAAGGTGTGTGATATATGTGCTTTTATCGGCTGAGGCATTGAGTGCAAGAGTTGGGCTCTTCACTGCCCTCTGGGCTGAAATGTTATTGTGGAACAAAACATTGGTTTGGCCATATTTGGAATATTATGTGTGGTTCTGGTCACCATACTGATGGGTAACTTTGTCACATAAAGAGGAGTTGGTGTCTGGAATGTGTTGCCAGAGGAGGTGCGGTAGGCAGGAACAGCATTTGTCATAGAGTCATAGAGCATGGAATCAGGCCTTTCAGCACAACTCGAGAGGAAAGATTTAAAGGAGACATGAGAAACATTTTTTCTACACAGAGGATAGTGAATATATGGAATGAGTTACTAGACAAAGTGATAGAAGCAGGTACAATTAAAACATTTATAATACATTTAGACAGGTACACGGATAAGAAGGAGGGATTTGTCAGGTATAAACATCAGGGATCTTTGATCTGAACAAAGTCAGTAGAATTAAATGAACATTGGAGAACAAGTGTGTAGGAAGGAACTGCAGATACTGGTTTACACTGAAGATAGATACAAAATGCTGACTCAGTGGGTGGGACAGGCAGCATCTCTGGAGATAGGCACAAAATGCTGGAGTAACTCAGCAGGACAGGCAGCATCTCTGGGGAGAAGAAATGAGTGATGTTTCCGGTCTAGACCCTTCGACAGCCAGGCAAGTGAATGTGTTGATGGAAGAAGCCTCTGATCAAGAAAACATCTAAAATCTTTGTTCTATTTTATTCTTTCAACAGTGCTTTTGATTTACAATGATTATCTGCACATCTACAACAATGTATAAGATGAGAAATTAACAATATTAATTGTGGATCTTGGAAATATAGAGTTGGATAGCAGAAGTAATAGGCAAACAAAAGGTGGTTCAAACATTAAACAATTTTTTTTTTACAGTCTTCATTACAGAAGACAAATTGCAGAATGAGTGAGGAACTTAAAGTATTACTTAAAGGAAAGGTTCCTGATATAGAACAGTTCTGTCACAGAATGAATAAACCAATACAAATACACAAATATGCAGCACATATTCCTGAATAGGATTCTAAAAACAGAAGTTCTTAAAAGCAGAGGCTTTGCGACCATTTCGCAGAACACTTGCGTATGGTCCACCAAGGCCTATTGGATCTCCCAGTTGCTAACCGCTTTAACTGCCCTTCCCGTTCTCATACTGAGCTTTTTGTCCTGGGCCTCCATTGTCAGAATGAGGCCACACGCAAACTGGACAAACAGCACCTCGCATTCTGCTTGGGCAGCTTACAGCCCAATGGTATGAACAATGAATGCATCACACTTCAATATTTTTTCCCTCCCCCTCCACCTACATTCCTTCCACTGACTTCACAATTCACACTCTTCTCTCTTTCTTGCCAATCTAATCTTTTAATTCAAGGTACTGATAGTTTCCAATTTGACCATCCTTAGAGGTGGTAAGTTCCACGTAATAATTACATTGGGTAAATCTGTTTTCCCTTCACCCCCCTCCTCAACTGCTCTGTCTTTTGCCTGCGACTTTGAATTTGTGTATCGACACAAAATGCTGGAGTAAATCAGTGGGACAGGCAGCATCTCCGATAGAAGTAATGGGTGATGTTTCGGGTCGAGACCCTGCTTCAGACTGAGTCTGAAGAAGGGTCTCAACCTGAAACGTCACCCATTCCTGCTATCCAGGGATGCTGCCTGTCCCGCTGAGTTACTCCAGTATTTTGTGTCTATCTTCGGTTTAAACCAGCATCTGCAGTTCCTTCCTACACTTTGAATCTGTGTACCCTGGCCTTTGAACAATTTGTTAATAGGGGCAGTTTCAACTCCCTACTCTGTCCAAATACACAGAGCTTGTACTGCTCTATCACCTCCTCTCAAGCTTCTCTGCTCCAAGAACAACTGTAGTTTTTCCAGTCTCATTTTGTAGCCTATATTCTTCATTCCTGCAATCAAACTAGTGCACCTGTTGTGCACCGTCTCTTGGTCCTTTGCAACGTTTATTTCAATTAATTGCAAATCAAAAAGTCAATATCAACGTCCGCTTGCATTTTTAAAGTACCTATACTATAAGAAAACATCTCTATGATCTTTCTCCTTGTATTCAAATTTGGTGATTTGGGGCTAATCACAACTTATTTTTCTTTATTGCAGAATTCTACTCGGACTATTGAGGAGTTTCACTCAAAGCTTCAGGAGGCAACCAATTTCCCCTTGAGGCCTTTTGTCATTCCTTTCCTGAAGGTATGGTTACTCGCTGAGAAAGCAGCCCCACTTAGTATCTCTGTGGTCCTGATTTCTGGGTACAACTGTTTTTGGAGTAATTGTTATCAGAGGAGCAAAACAGATCTGGACTGAGGCTGTAATTAAATATTAGTACAAGTGGTCTTAGAACATAGAACAATACAGCACAGGATCTGGTCCTGTGACTTACCATCTTGCGCCGACCTTGATGCCAGTCCAAATAATCCCATCTGCCTGCACATGGTCTGTATCTCTATTCCTTGACTGTTCACGTGCCTGTCTAATGTCTCTTAAATATTGCTATCATATCTGCTTTCACACCAATGCTCGCAACACAGTCCAGGCACCCACCACCCTCTGTATAAAATTAAATTAGGACAGAATTACACAGCGTTTTAGAAATCTTCAACATGACCACTCAATGTTTACACTCAATATGCCAACCAATGAAGGCGAGCATGCCATACATCTTTGCCACTATCTACTTGTGTTACCACTTTCAGGGCTTGCACTCCAAAATCCCTCTGAACATCAACGTCCCCAAGAGTACTGCCATTTACTGTGTACTTTCCCCTTGCACTTGATCTCTGAAAATGCACCATTTTGCACGGCCAGATTAAATGCAATCTGCCATTTCACTGCCCAAATTTTAAACTGCTCTATTTCCTGCTGTATCCTTTGACAACCTTCCTCACTATCTACAACAGCACAAATATTTATGTAATCTGTAAATTTACAATTCAGACCACCTACATTTTCATCCAGTTATATTAATACAAACAGAAGACCCAAAAGTGATCCTTGTGGAACAACACGGGTCACAGACCTCCAGTCAGGATAACACTTTGCCAGGACCACTACCCTCTGCCTTGTATGGCCAGGCCACACCACTACCCTCTGCCTTGTATGGCCACACCACTACCACCCTCTGCCTTGTATGGCCAGGCCACACCACTACCCTCTGCCTTGTATAGCCAGGCCACACCACTACCCTCTGCCTTCTATGGCCACACCACTACCACCCTCTGCCTTGTATGGCCAGGCCACACCACTACCCTCTGCCTTGTATGGCCACACCACTACCACCCTCTGCCTTGTATGGCCAGGCCACACCACTACCCTCTGCCTTGTATGGCCAAGCCAAGTTTGAATAAAATCTACCGGATCCCGACGGATCCATTATGCTTTAATCTTTTGGATCAGAGCACCATGAGGAGTTTGTCAAAAGCCCTTTTTTGTACTTAATGTATGATTCAGCAATGGACATGCCATTGAATGGGTAGATAGTTAGATTCTCTCATGTTGGAGACAGTAATTGCTGAGCAGTTTTGTGGCATTGCAGTTACTTATGGAGTCTGTATGTTGCTTAAGGTTCATCATAATCATTGTATGAGCCTTGTGTCATGTGCTTCAGCTTCCTATGGCGTGTATTGTACCTCTTTATTTTTTTGCCAGTAATTCATCTACCATGTTATGGAAACTATATGCATTCAGACAAAAAACTATTTTAAATTTATCTTTTTACTACACTTTCGTGCTCTGACTTTAATTGGAAATATATTCATATGTTTGTATATTCTGGCCCTTCTGACAGACACTATGATGAACCTATTTTGCTTCTGTGCACTATCACCTTCTTCAACCAACTTAAATTTCCCCTCAGCAGAACCTTCCCACTATTTATTTTCAAGCCACATCTGTTTCTCCATCCAAAGCATCTGGGAATTGTTGAGTACTTTTGCAGTTTCAGTTTCTATTTTTCTGATTTCATTGCAGGCCAATCTCCCACTATTACAGCGAGAACTCTTCCACTGTGCTCGGCTTGCAAAACAAACACCAGCGCAGTACCTGGCCCAACATGAACAGCTGCTTCTCAATGGCAATAGTAGCTTGCCGATTGACTCCTCTGAGATTCTGCTGGGAGTGAATGAAAATGGTAAACGAAGCACCCCGGACAGGTAAGCGTGGCTCCAGCCAACTGAGATCTCAACTGCTCTCAGGCCCGTTGCAAATTCTGTTCAGTTACTTTCCAAAAATATTGCATTCAGAATGCTCAGCATTATAACACCTTATGTCAAGTATCTCTAATAGCCTCATCTATTTATTATGCAACGTGCATTTATACTGTGTGGCAAGTTTCCCAAAGTGTTTTGTGTGATTGTGATCAAACAAATCTAACACACAGCCTTGCAAAGCCCCATTATTAAGATGATCCAAAGTTTGATTAAAGAGGTGGTTTAAGGAATGTTTAAAAAAGCAGTTTTGGGGAAGGAATTTTGAAAGTTTAGGATCATAAAGTCGTGGAGTTAATGTGGCTTGAAAACAGGCCTTTGATCCCAATGTTTCCATGCCAACATGGTACCTTATTAGTTGAGCTAGTAACATATGCTTGCATTTCGTCCATATCCTTCTAAACCTTAATGTAGAACAAAGAACTGCAGATGCTAGTTTATACCAAGGAAAGACACAAAGTGGGAGAAGCAACATCTCCGGAGAAAAAGGATGGGTGACGTTTTGGGTTGGGACCGTTCTTCAGGCCCTCTAAACCTTTCCTATCCATCTTCAAGGCAAGGGCAAATGGGACTAGGCATGGGGCATTGTGGATGAATTGGGCAGAAAGGTCTGTTTTCATACTGTACAAATCCATGAGTATCCAAATTTGTTTTAATTGTACCTGCCTGTGCTACTTATTCTGGCAGCTCGTTCCATATATATTCTACCCTCTGTATGAAAAACCTTAACAGTTCCCCTTTGAACCTCTATAAGATCACCCCAGCTTCCTTCACTCCAGGAAAAATAGTCACCCCTTATAATTCTAGCCTTCCAAACTGGGCAACATTTCTGAATCTTTCCTGCACCCGCTCTGAACTGCAGCCAGAATTGCACAATATATTCTATGTGCGGTCTCACCAACATCTTATTCAGTGTAATATAACAACTCTTCTATCCTGACCCAAAACGTCACCTACACATGTTTTCAAAGGTTCCTTTATTATCATGTGTACCAAGGTTCAGTGAGATTCACTAATAAATATGGATTGTATCAGGAAATTACAAAGACAGCTGGATAAATTAAGTGACTGAACAACTTTGTGAGAAATGTAGTTCCACTATATACTGAGTGGATTTATTCACTTATTTCAACAACACTGCTTCATATATAACAGTAAATTAGGCTTTCACAAAAAGATACATTTTGAATACTGATTATGAAACTCCTTTGTCTGACACCAGACTTTGTCGTGGGATATGTTTTGCAGGACCAAAGAGAATGGGTTGGATCATGACCCATCACACACAGAACACGTCAGTAAAAGGCTGTGCGCACTCAGTCCTGTGCAGTGTTTCAGTCCCAGCCACAGGCTTGGACACCAGTCTAATGGGCCGCAACATCTGGCACCACCCCAACTGCAGCACTATCGATTGGAGGACATGGCTGTAGCCCACCGCTACAGAGACTCTTACCGACAGCCCGAGCACAAGGAGCTGAGGGATCGACACCGGCCTGCTGGTCAGTTTATAATCTAATATCGCACTCCCAATCACACCCACCCCTTTGCTCATACTAATAACAGGGTATCAGTTAATAATTAGCTCTCAGTTGTGGTCAATAAACCATTCTGATACTAATAATTGTCCTTCCTCTATTTGCAATCTGTCAATCGAGAACTGATTCCTGTCTGTTGTCCATTAACACCGTAACTTTGAAACCATACAACATTTGGTCAGTGAAAGAATTCCTGTCGAATGTGGTTTCTGAGTTAAATGTGTGGTCTCAGCTTGTGATTTAACGGGCTACACTTTCCAATCTTGAGTGACTTTGTCGTTCCAGCTACAGGAATACATGGAACTCAGCAGGAAGAAGTAATTGATCATCGTTTAACGGACAGGGAATGGGCAGAGGAATGGAAGCACCTGGATAATGTAAGTATGGAAGCGAAGGACATGGTGGTGGGGGGGGGGGGGGGAGGCTGTGACAGAAACAGAGAACTGAAAGTTCAATAGTTCAATAGTTAAAACACCTTGTATCTCTGGAAGGAGTTGATACAGCTGGGTCAAGTTCTACAGATGACAAGTCTGTTACTTATAAAACTGATCATGTTGACATTCTGATCAACTTCAACACCTGTCTCAACTCCTCTGCTGTCTCTGATTTGTCTAACATTCAGTCCAAAATAAGTCAAAATCTTCTCCAATTAAATACTGGGAAGACCAAAAAACACTGGCTCCATTGATTTCCCCGTTAACAGCCTCAAGGTGACTAGACAGTTATCAATTTTGCTGAAGATAGACACAAAATGCTGAAGTAACTTAGGAACAGGCAGCATCTCTGGATAAAAGGAATGGATGACGTTTCGGGTCGAAACCCTTCTTCAGGCTGAGAGTCAGGGGAGAGGGAGACACAGAGATGGGTAAGGTGTGAAAATGAGACTGAGATCAAGGAAAATGTAGAATAGGTCATTGTTAGCTGGGAGAAGGTGACAATAAAATAAACAGAGATAAAATGTAATCAGGGGGACGGTCAGACTGGTTGGAGAACTGGGAAGGGGGAGGGATGGGGAGAGAGGAAAAGCAAAGGTTACTTGAAGTTAGAGAAGTCAATGTTCATGCCGCTGGGGAAATATGAGCTGCCCAAGTGAAATATGAGGTGCTGGGCCTCCAAATATGTGTTCCTCCAATTTGCGCTGGGCCTCACGCTGACAATGGAGGAGGCCCAGGACAGAAAGGTAAGTGGGAACGGGAGTTAGTGTTTAGCAGCCGGTATTTGCAACCAGTTTTGCTGCCCTGATTTACCTGATCTGAGCTTTGAGCCTCTCTCTCTCTCAAAGATTGTCTTCTTCCACTTCCATGTCTGCTTCCACTTCCACATCTGATTCCATTTCCACTCACGCCATTATATTGGGAACCCCTTTTACGCTTCCCTATGCACTGTGTTGCATTAGATTAAACTTCACAATACCCCCATGCTGCTTTGTGACAAACTGGATTTACAGGAGACGCTGCCTCAAAAAGGCAGCCAGCATCATCAGAGGCCCACACCACCCTGGCCACACACTCATTTCACCCCTGCCATTGGGAAGAAGATACAAGAGCCCAATGTCCAGGTTCAGGAACAGCTTCTTCCCTACAGCCATCAGGGTATTAAATACTACAATCTCCATTAACCTCAGAACTCCATGAACTATTATTGTTTATTTTTTATGTATGCATGTGTGTGTATATATATATATAATATATTATACTCGTACAATATATGTGTGTGTGTATACACACACTGGCCTGTCGCACTGACCTCTGTAATCATGAAGACCTTTGAAAGACGTGTGCTGGCCCAGCTGAAAAACATCACAAACCCCCTGCTGGACCCCCTGCAGTTTGCATACAGGTGGATGATGCAGTCAACCTAGGCCTGCACTTCATCCTCCAGCACCTAGACGACAAGGGGACCTATGCCAGGATTCTGTTTGTGGACTTTAGCTCTGCGTTTAACACCATTGTGCCAGAGCTACTACACTCCAAACTCTTCCAGTTGACTGTGCCTGAACCCCTCTGTCAGTGGATCATCAACTTCCTGACAGACAGGAAGCAGCATGTGAGGCTGGGAAAGCACATCTCAGAACCGCAGACCCTCAGCATAGGAGCACCGCAAGGCTGCGTACTCTCCTCTCTCCTTTACTCTCTCTACACCAACGACTGCACCTCCACAGACTCCTCTGTCAAGCTCCTCACGTTTGCGGATGACACAACCCTGTTTGGACTGATCCAGGATGGGGAGGAATCTGCCTACAGATGGGTAGTGACACAGCTGCCGTCCTGGTGCCATCGCAACAACCTGGAGCTCAATGCTCTTAAGACAGTGGAACTAATTGTAGACTTTCGAAGAGATCCCCCTCCCCCACTCATCATCAACAACACCATAGTCACATCTGTGGAGTCATTTAAGTTCCTTGGAACCATCATCTCCAGGGACCTTAAATGGGAGGCCACCATCGACTCCACAGTCAAAAAGGCCCAACAGAGGATGTACTTCCTGCGGCAACTGAGGAAACAATCTGCCACAGGCAATGATGGTCCAATTCTATACTGCTATCATTGAGTTCGTCCTCACCTTCTCCATCATGGTCTGGTTTGGCTCAACATCCGGAGGCTGCAACAGATCGTTCGCACAGCTGAGAAGGTTGTTGGCTGCAACCTTCCCTCCCATTGACGAACTGTACACTGCAAGGGCCAGGAAGCGAGCGGGCAACATCATCTCTGACCCCTCTCAGCCTGGCCACAGACTCTTTGAAGCACTTCCCTCTGGAAGGCGACTCCGGACTGTCAAAGCAGCCACAGCCAGACATAAAAACAGCTTTTTTTCCACAAGTGGTAGTTCTACTCAATAACCAAAGTCTGTAGTCTCTTTTTTGCTCTGGTTTATTTTCACCCACATGTTTAGACCGTAATGTTGTATCCTTATTGTTTTGATGTGTTTATGCTTTATTCTTAATTGTTAATTGTATGTTTGTGTTGTCATTTGTGAACACAAATGAGAACACAAACATGGAACACCAAGGCACATTCCTTGTGTATGCACATACTTGGCCAATAAACCTATTCATTCATTCATTTATTCACTGAACTATTTTTCTTGTTATATTGTTTACAATGTCCTATGTTTACATATTCTGTTGTGCTGCTTTAAGTAAGCATTTTGTTGCTCTATGTGGGACATATGACAATAAAACACTCTTGACTCTTGAACGTCAGCAAGAGCCATACAATCACAGAATGTCTGTTGCATTCTGTTTTGGTTGCGTTCCACCACAGCTCACTTTCACTAAGCCAATTTCTGCTCTTTATTCCACAGCTCCTGAATTGCATAATGGATATGGTGGAGAAGACTCGTCGCTCATTAACTGTGCTGAGGCGTTGTCAGGAAGCTGACCGAGAAGAACTTAATCACTGGATTCGTCGCTATAGTGATGCTGAAGATATGAAGAAAGGTGAGAATGCTATGCAGCCTTTGACCATAAAATATAGGAGCGGAAATAGGCCATTCAGCTCATCAAGATCAACGCTGCCATTTGGTCATGGCTGATCTAGTTTTCCCTCTTTACCACATTCTCCTGCCTTCCTCCCGCAACCTTTGACACCCTTACTGATCAAGAACCTATTAATCTTCGCTTATTAAATACCCAAATGTCTTGGCCTCCACCACCGTCTGTGCCAATGGATTTAACAGATTCACCACCCTCTGGCTAAAGAAATTCCTCCTCATCTCCATTTTAAAGGTACATCCTTTTATTCTGAGGCTATGCCTTCTGGTTCTAGATTCTCTCATTACTGGAATGATCCAGGTCCACTCGAGCATCCATTGGCCAAACTCCTCGTACATGCTCCAGTTGAATTCTTCGTCTGTTGTTGATGAGGGATTTGCAATAATGGGATAATGTCTCTTGTAAGGATGATCATTGACTGGCACGTGTAGTATGAATGTTGCTTACCATCCCAGGCCTAATTTTACCCAAGTCCTTCTGCTCCGAGTGAAGGCTTTCACTGGGACACTGAATTTTGGGCAAGGTGTCTCTCAACTCTGTGGCAGCTACTGAATGTCATCAATTTGGCTGACAAGTACTTTGACACTGAACAGGAACTGGGATATTTTTGTGACAATTATTGATCTTGGAAATGGGCTGTTCACATAAAATGATTTTATTTTATACTTTCAGAAATACGTGGTGAGATGCCGCACAGACCAGCACAGGGATACACACGGGAAGAAATCTGGAAAAAAGCTGGTAGGCTCTACATATAATTAAAAGTGACCTTTAGGTGTAAGAAACCAACTCACTTGCTGCTCCTCAGTAAAATGGTTTATTGGCTGTGTCTTAAAGAGTAATATGATGCTCTATTAAAGAGGCAGGTCTTTGCAGAGAGGAACGAAATGAGAGAAAGATTTGGATTTCTGAAACACCTCTGATGCATCAGCTTGTATTTGTGAAGAGTGGTCTCTGCTGTAATTGAGGAAATGGGTCAGTCATCACAGTAACATCTGGTGATGGCCAGATAATCTGTTTACTAATTTTGATCCAGTGATATTGTTTACACCAGAGAAATCTCCCCAATTCTTCTTGAATTAGTGTCCTATGATATTTGCATTCACATGAGTGTGGTTTAAAACCAGAATTTCTCCAAAACAGTGTTCCCTCAATATGCATTAGCTTCAACTTGGCCCAAGTGCTTGGTAAGTGAATTAGTACAGTGTTCTGAAGTGTCCCATCCAGCACTGGACCACTTGCTCAACTTGCGCCACTGAGTACAAGGAACTGGAACCCTAGGTGGTAACTGGACGGACCCCTGCCTATTGGTTGATAAGGGGGATTTATTCGCATGGTGGGGTTTGATGGTTGAAATCCCTCAAATGTATTAATCGAGTTCCAGCACGAGACCTTTCCAACTGCTGATCCTTGTGCAAAAAGATATTCTTCAGAATGAGTTAAGAGATGTTTTAAGTATTAAGCTGAACATCTGACATAGAGTAATTGATTCACAGTGATGATGTTCCGGGTCATACCGTAAATACACTCGTACAGCTCCAGGCTTGGCCTGATACTGTTTCTTATCTGCCAATCTCACCCTCTCTCCAGAAGAGGCGGTGAATGAAGTGAAGCGCCAGGCCATGACAGAGTTAAAGAAAGCTGTGTCAGAGGCAGAGCGCAAGGCCCATGAGATGATCACAGCTGAGCGAGCAAAGATGGAGCGTGCTTTGAGCGAGGCCAAGCGGCAGGCTTCTGAGGATGCACAGTCTGCCATCAACCAACAGGAGGACTCCAGTGAGGTGAGTGCTTGGCACCAGTCTCCACAACAGAGAAGGGGCTGAGGGTACCTAACAAAATCTGGGTGATTTTAGATGTTAAACATTCTTTTTGGTTTATCTTTGTCACCCTCATGTTGATTGGATAGATTTTTTCACTTGGGTACAGCAAGGGTTAGACACTTTAGCAAGGTTTTTGTTACACTGTCCCATCAAATATCCCCATGCAGGGATAGGATAAATTAGAAATATTAGTGTAGGTCCCTCTTCATTGTCCTGTCAAACACTCCAGGACATGGATAACATGGGTTGGACATTGAGCAAAGCCCCTTCCACAATGTCCCTCCACACATTCCCAGACCTGAGGCAGCGGGGTTAGAGACAGTTTCCAAACTGTCCCATCACACACTCCTGGGATGGGTACAGCAATTGCTCATCCCACAAATTGCTTCCTCTTATTCCCTCCTTTGATATAATACATTTGCAGTGCATCAAGCACGACATCCGGAGGCTGCAACGGATCGTTCAATCAGCTGAGAAGGATGTTGGCTGCAACCTTCCCCCCATTGACGAACTGTACACTGCAAGGGCCAGGAAGCGAGTGGGCAAGATCATCTCTGACCCCTATCACCCTGGCCATAAAATCTTTGAAGCACTTCCCTCTGGAAGGCAACTCCAGACTGTCAAAGCAGCCACAGCCAGACCTAAAAACAGCTTTTTTCCACTACTCAATAACCAAAGTCTGTAGTTTCTTTTTTGCTCTGGTTTATTTTCACCCATATGTTTACACCGTAATGTTGTATCCTTGTTGTTATGATGTGTTTATGCTTTATTCTTAATTGTTAACTGTATGTTTGTGTTGTCATTTGTGAGCGGAGCACCAAGGCACATTCCTTGTACATGCACATACTTGGCCAATAAACTTATTCATTCATTCATTTGTATTCATACTTTTAATAGTTTTATTAATAGTAATAATGAACACGGTGTAGGATTAGCAGGTTTGATGGTTTGGCAATGGTTACTTTAGAATCCAGAAGCTGATGTTCAAATCCCAACATTGCAGCCATGGAATTTAAATTCCATGAACAATCTAAAAAAAAAAATTACAAATTGTGTACTGAAGGTATTATATTTATATATATATATATATGTATATATATATATATAAATAAGTTAAATATCATGTAGCACAAAGGGAGGTGCCTGTAAAGCTGCAGCAAGTGAGAATCTCATTGTTCCAGTCCATATCCAGTGCATGTGATTAATAAGCACTGTTCACTCTCGATTCTTAGCTTACCTTGCCAGACTGGCTCTTTGTAAGAAATATCCAATTAGTCCCACTCATTCTCTGCAGTTTCCAGATTTTTTAAATAATATGTAATCTGCAACTATTAGATTTTCACAGGGAAATAATAAAATTGAGAAAAATAAAGGCTCTAAAGAGTGCCAAATCTCCAGAATCAGATTGTTTACATAATGTCTGATGTTCTTGTCATGATTTTGCTCTTCTCTTGATTCATTAACTTTTTCACTGGAATTGAAAATAGCAAGTATCATTCACAATTCAAGAAAAATGATTGAAACCTGGGAATTATAGATACGTTTGTGAAACATCTGTTATTGGAAATGTCTAGGTACTGAAATTTCAAATGATCAATGTGAGAGAGCATAGATTTTCAGTCATGTCTGAAGAACCTGTTTGAATCTTTTAAGATCTCTCAAGAAATGGATAGGGATGCCTACAGATATATTTAATTGTCCTCCCAAGAGGTATTTGATCTGATACCTGTAAGAAATAATTAATTAAATCTGCTTAAATGATCAAAGACAAATTATTCCTGTAAAACTGGTTAAGTGGCAGATGCCAGACTGGCAGGATGTGACAGGTAGAGTTCGATAAAGATCCATATTAAGAAAGCAATATCTTCAATAGCAATAGACTAGCAGAGATAGCAGCAGCAAAGTGGTATCCAGTTGGGTGGGAAGTGCCCAGCGATTGACTCCGGATCCCATGAAATCTCATGGCATTAGGTGTTACTTGGACCCATCGTTCTTCCTCAGCTGATGAATCGATACCACTCCATGTAGAACACCACCAAGGAAGCACTGAGAGACATAGGCACAGTGTGTACTTTGGGTGTTGTCTTTAGTGCCCATCGCCAAGAATGGCTCAGTATCACCACTACTGATGGAGCTGTCTGAGTGCTGAGGACATTGCTGTTAGATTGGGTTTGTGGCAGGTGATGAGGACTAGGCTGCATCCACAACTCTCTGCAATTTCTTGCCATCTTGGGTAGAACAGTTGCCAAGCCAAATTGTGATGGATCTCAAGAGGATGCTCTCTAAGATGCATCTGTAGGAATTGGTAAGAGTTGTTGGAGACATTCTGAGGAAGTAGAAGTGTTGAATTGCTTGCTTGGTCATAGCATCAATTTGGTTAGACCAGGATAAATTGTTGGTAATACTGTATTTATGCCCAGGAACTTGAAGCTCCACTTCAGCACTGTGTTTCCTGAAGTCGATTACAATCTCCTTTGTCTGACATTGAGGGAGAGGTTGTTGTCTTGAAACCATGTTACTAAGCGCTCTATCTCTTTCCTCTAGTCCATCTTGTCATTGTTTGAAATCCGACCCAACTACAGAGGTGTCATTTGCAAACTTGTAAATGGAGCTAGAGGAGAATTTGGCCAGGCAGTCATGACTGTAAAGCGAGTATAGTAGGGCTGAGAACTGCAAACCAGTGAGCCTAACACCAGTGGTGGGTAATTTATTGGAAGGGAATGAATGACAACATCTACATGCATTGTGAAAATCGAGGACTGATTAGGAATAGTCAGCATAGCTTTGTATGTGGGAAATCGAGCCTCACAAATTTGACTTTTTTTAAGAGGAGACCAAGGAGATTGATGAGAGCAGTTGGTTAGACGTTGTCTACATAATCATTAGCGAGACCTGACCAGGTATAGTATGGTAGGCTGGTCTGGAAGGTTAGATCACATGGGATCCAGAGAGAGCTAGCCAACTGGAAACAAAACTGGCTTGAAGGTATGAAATAGAGGGTTGATTTTCAGACTGGACGCCTGTAATAAATAGTGTGTCACATGGGTCCACTGTTGTTTGTTATTTACACAAACGATTTGGATGTGAATATAGGTGGCATGGTTAGTATGTTTGTGGATGACAATAAAATGGGCGGTATAAAGGACAGTGAAGAAGGTTATCTACAATAGCATGGGATCTTGATCAACTGCGGCAGTGGTCCGAGGAATGACAAATGGAATTTAATTCAGATAAATATGAGGTGTTTCATTTTGTTGAAACAAACCAGGGCAGGTATTGCACAGTAAATGGTAGGGCCCTGGGA
The DNA here is from genome assembly GCF_053455715.1 of Rhinoraja longicauda. Taxonomy (NCBI): domain Eukaryota; kingdom Metazoa; phylum Chordata; class Chondrichthyes; order Rajiformes; family Arhynchobatidae; genus Rhinoraja; species Rhinoraja longicauda. The sequence continues at coordinate 43,847,471 of NC_135958.1, forward strand.
GTGTCGTAGAACATAGACACATAGAAATGTAGGTAGATAGTTCCATGAAGCTGGCGACACAGATAGACGGTGGTGAAGAAGGCATTTGGCATGCTTGCCTTCATCAGTTAGGATACTGAGTACAGGAGTTGTAACATCATGTTACATGACGATGGGAAGGGCAGATTTGGAGTACTGTTTACAGTTCTGTCCTGTTAAAGGAAGGATGTTATCATCTGGGAAAGCTGCAAAAAATTCACATGAATGTTATTAGGACTGAAGAGCTTGTGTTATCAGGAGAGGTTGGATGAGCTATTAACCCAGATGTGTGAGATAAGGGTGACCTTCGAGGTATATAAAACCATTAGAAGGTGGGGGGGGGTTAGATAAGAGGATGAGCAGTCTTTATCCCAGGAAAAAAATGGAGACAGGGTGGGTGTTCTTGGATACCAGGAGGATACTGATCTAGTTTACTTAGTAACCAAATCATTGCAATTAAAGTACTCAAAATGAATCTGGATAAGCATTTCAAAAGAACAACATTTCAGAACTACAGTCAGAGGGCTAGGCAATGGGAACATCTGGATTGCTCTTGTGTTGAACTGTTATGGAGTTGATGGGCCAAATAGCCCCATTCAGTGCTGTGAGCATTCAGTGATTTTTATGACTTTTAGCCACTTTATTTGCTCTCTGTGTTTCCTTTCTCTCAAGGCCTTCCCCATCCACACAGCCTCCTGGAGCAGGGAGGGAAAGGCAGACGAGCCTGCAGACATATCCACCATTACCAGGGCCACTCCGTGTCCATTGGAAAGGAGCCGCACTCACTGTGGGCTCAGGCAGATGGCGTTGGCTGCTCCTCCCTCGGAGGTGAGACTCTTTGCTCCTTCAAACTCATCCCATGGCCAATTCAGAGCTAACCAAATACCTGCAGTGTCCCGACAAATAACCCCAGACTGGTGCCATGCTGGTCAATTGGCTGCAGTACTGGCTGACAGAGTGAGCATGTGATTCTGGGTCAGTCCATGCTGTGCTTGGCAGTGACATGGGGTTAGTTTCACAGTGTGCATGAGTCAATAACTCTGAGTCAGTCCAATGGTGTAGCAAAACTCAGATAATCTGATTGCTGGAAATCCTAATGGTCTGACCTCTAGCTCACTCATGTCCAGAATATGAGCTGTGGCACCAGGACACAACTGGGGTGTGCATCTAGAGCTGTGGTCCAGAGCATTGGTGAAGCATGCATCTAGAGCCAAGGACCAGAGCACGTGGAGCATGCATCTGGAGCTGTGGTCTAGTGTAGGTGCAGCATGCATCTGGAGCTGTGGTCTAGAGCACGTGGAGCATGCATCTAGAGCTGTGGTCTAGTGTAGGTGCAGCATGCATCTGGAGCTGTGGTCTAGAGCACGTGGAGCATGCATCTGGAGCTTTGGTCTAGTGTAGGTGCAGCATGTATCTAGAACATGGTGCTGAGGCAGTTGTGGCCGGTGGTCTGCAATGGTCTGATGTGTACCTGGGCAGTGCTTGGGGTCCTCAACATTAAGATCAGGAACCGGTGAGGATTTGCAGTGAAAGCCTGGCTCCAGAGTGCTTGTATATTTCCCATTCCCTTTCCTGGTTGATTGAAACATTTAATATATCACTTTAATGTAGAAAAAGTGAAATAAAGGAATGTATTAACATGAATAGTCCAGAAATTCTGTAAGACCGACACTACTAAGCCCTGAGTGCCTGCATTATTGGTGCCTTCTTGTTTATGTAATTCTTGGGCAGTAGGTCGATCAGGCAGTAGTAAGTGACTAGCACTGGTGACTTCAAGAAAATATAAACATGGTTAACATGTAAACAATAAAGGGCAAAGAGGAAAATACGTTTCGGAAGTGTATTCAAGAGAATTCAGGTTCGATCCTGACTACGGGTGCTGCACTGTAAGGAGTTTGTACGTTCTCCCCGTGACCTGCGTGGGTTTTCTCCGAGATCTTCGGTTTCCTCCCACACTCCAAAGACGTACAGGTATGTAGGTTAATTGGCTGGGTAAATGTAAAAATTGTCCCCAAATTGTGTAGGATAGTGTTAATGTACGGGGATCGCTGGGCGGCACGGACTTGGAGGGCCGAAAAGGCCTGTTTCCGGCTGTATATATATGATATGATATGATAACTGACTTGACTAAATGGCAGATGAAATTTAATGCTGGGAAATCCAAGGTGTTAAATTTTGTGAGTCAGATTGAGAAGAGGCAAAGTATATGAGTGTCTATCTTCTGAGCTAAGTGATTGACAACTTTCTGTTCTGTGATTCTTGTATGTGATTGACTTACTCTCCCGTGATCATAGTGTTTATGATTGAGACTAAGAAACACTCACTGACAATCTTGTATGGTACATAATTTCCCATAGCTAAAAATGGTAAGTCTGATATGCCAGCCAAGTCATGGAGATGCCAGGACAATTACAACTCTATTAAACAAATAACAAAATAGTGAGGATGGTTGTCAAAGAATATAGCAGGAATTTGTTTGTGTTCATTGGCATATGCACCAGATATGCTGTGGAACAATGAAATTCGCAAAAATCACAAAATGAAATAAAACGCTGAATACCTCGGCTCAGTCTGCCTAGACCTACATGATCACCCGGTTGCTAAAAACGAACTCCCCCTCCCATTCCCATACTGACCTGGGCTTCCTCCACTGTCAGTTTGAGGCCCAGCGCAAATCGTTGAAACAGCACCTCATATTTTGCTTGGGCGGCTTACAACCCAGCGGTATATTGACTGATCTAACTTCAAGTAACCCTTGCTTTCCTCCTTCATCCATCCCTCCCCTACCCTCGTTCTCCAACCAATCTGAATGTCCTCCTGATTAAATTTTATCTTTTTATGCCTCGTTGTCAACTTCCCTAGCTAACAATGATCTATTGTACATTTTCCTTGATCTTCGTCACCTTTGATCTCTCGTTTTCAGACCTTACCCTTCCATTTCTGTGTCTCCCTCTTCCCTAACTCTCAGTCGGAAGAAGGGTCTCGACCCCAAATGTCACCCATTCCTTCTATCCAGAGATGCTGCCTGTCCTGCTGAGGTACATATATAACATATAACATATAACAACTACAGCATGGAAACAGGCCTGTCCGGCCCTACCAGTCCACGCCGACCATTCTCCCTGACCTAGTCTCATCTACCTGCACTCAGACCATAACCCTCCAATCCCCTCCTATCCATATACCTATCCAATTTACTCTTAAATAATAAAATCGAGCCAGCCTCCACCACTTCCACCGGAAGCCCATTCCATACAGCCACAACCCTCTGAGTAAAGAAGTTCCCCCTCATGTTACCCCTAAACCTTTGTCCCTCAATTCTGAAGCTATGTCCCCTTGTTGGAATCTTCCCCACTCTCAAAGGGAAAAGCCTACCCACGTCAACTCTGTCCGTCCCTCTCAAAATTTTAAAAACCTCTATCAAGTCCCCCCTCAACCTTCTACGCTCCAAAGAATAAAGACCCAACCTGTTCAACCTCTCTCTGTAGCCAAAGTGCTGAAACCCAGGCAACATTCTAGTAAATCTCCTCTGTACCCTCTCCATTTTGTCGACATCCTTCCTATAATTTGGCGACCAGAACTGCACACCATACTCCAGATTTGGCCTCACCAATGCCCTGTACAATTTCAACATTACATCCCAACTTCTATACTCGATGCTCTGATTTATAAAGGTACTCCAGCATTTTGTGCCTATCTTTGGTGTAAGGCAGCATCTGCTGTTCCCTCCTGCACAATGAATTTCTTCTTTCTGCAGCTTTAAAGGCATATTAAATGCAACAACAATAACAACAGTAAATATAACATTCATGTGTAAGAAGGAACTGCAGATGCTGGTTTAAACCGAAGATAGACGCAAAAAGCTGGAGTAATTCAGCGGGACAGGCAGCATCTCTGGAGAAAAGGGACCCGACCCTTCTTCAGACTGGTTAGGGATAAGGGAAACGAGAGATGTAGACGGTGATGTGGAGAGATAAAGAGCAATAAATGAAAGATATGCAAAAAAGTATCGATGATAAAGGAAACAGGCCATTGTTAGCTGTTTGTAGGGTGAAAACAATAAGATGGTGCGACTTGGGTGGGGGAGGGATAGAGAGAGAAGGAATACCTGAAGTGAGAGAAATCAATATTCATACCACTGGGCTGTAAGCTGCCCAAGCGAAATATGAGATGCTGTTCCTCCAATTTGCGTTTAGCCTCACTCTGACAATGGAGGAGACTGAGGACAGAAAGATCTGTGTAAGAATGGGAATGAGAATTAGTGTCCGGCAACCGAGAGATCAGGTAGCTTCAGGCGGGCTGAGTGAAGGTGTTCTGCAAAATGATCGCCCAGTCTACGTTTGGTCTCGCCGATGTATCTTGAACAACGGATACAGTAGATGAGATTGAAGGAGGTACAAGTGAACCTCTGCCTAACCTGAAAGGACTGTCGGGGTCCCTAGACAGTCGAGGGAAGAGGTATAGGTGTTGCATCTTCTGTGGTTGCAGGGGAAGGTTCCAGGAGGGGGTGGTTTGGGTTGGAAGGGATGAATTAACCAGGGTGTTATGGAGGGAACAGTCTCTGCAGAAGGCCGAAAAGGGTGGAGATGGGAAAATGTGGGTAGTGGTGGGATCCCGTTAGAGGTGGCGGAAATTTCAGAGGATTATGTGTTGTATGCGACGGCTGATGGGGTGGAAGGTGAGGACTAGGGGGACTTTGTGGCGACAAGGGGGAGGGAGAGCAAGTGCGGAGCTGTGGGGTACCGAGGAGACATGAGTGAGGGCCTCATTTATGATGGGAGAGGGGAACCCCCATTCCCTAAAGAATGAGGACATCTCGGATGTTCTAGTATGTAACATCTCATCTGGGGCGCAGATGCGGCATAGACGGGAGAATTGGGAGTAAGGGATAGAGTCTTTGCAGGAAGCAGGGTGGGAAGAAGTGTAGTCAAGATAGTTGTGGGAGTTAGTGGGTATGTAATAGACGTCAGTCAGTAGTCTATTTCCTGTGATGGAGACTGAGATCAAGAAAGGGGAGGGAGGTGTCGCAGATGGTCCAAGTAAATTTGAGTGCAGGATGGAAATTGGTGGTGAAGTTGATGAAGTCCATGAGTTCTGCATGGGTGCAGGAGGTAGCACTGATGCAGTCATCAATGTAACGGGCATAGAGTTCGGGGATAGGGCCAGTGTACGCCTGGAACAGGGATTGTTCAATGTACTCTACAAAGAGGCAGGCATAGCTGGGGCCCATGTGGGTGCCCATAGCAACGCCTTGGATTTGGAGGAAGTGGGAGGAGTCAAAGGAGAAGTTGTTGAAGGTAAGGACTAGCTTCGCTAGGCGGAGGAGAGTGTTAGTAGAGGGAAATTGGATGGTTCTGCGGTCGAGGAATAAACGGAGGGCTTTAAGGCCTTCCTGGTGGGGGGTGGAGGTGTAAGTGATGTCCCTAGTAAAGATGAGGGAGTGGGGGCTCGGAAAGCAGAAGTCATTAAAGAGACAAAGGGCATGTGAGTTATCTTGGACATAGGTCGGGAGATTGGACCGGGTAGGATAGGATGGAGTCGAGGTACGTGGAAATCATTTCCGTGGACAGGAGCAGGCAGAAACAATGGGTCTGCCAGGGCAGTTGTGTTTATGGATTTTGGGGAGAAGGCAGGGACTGGGAATCGATAAAGTTGGAGGCTGTGGCAAGCAGACAGCCAAATGTGACAAAATCAGAAATGGTCTGTGAGATTAAGGTCTGGTGCTCGTCTGTGGGGTCATGGTCCAAGGATAACTAGAATATGGTGTCTGAGAGTTGTCGCCTGGCCTCAGAGGTCAGCGCACCAGGCTACCACAGCACCTCCCTTGTCGGCGGGTTTGATTTTAATGTCGAGGTAGCTGCAGAGTGAGCGGAGGGCTGTACATTCAGAGAGGGTGCAGTTAGAATGGGTAAGGGGGGTGGAAAAGTTGAGACGGTTGATGTCACGCCGGCAGTTGGAAATAGAGGTCTAGAGAGGGTAGCAGGCCATTCTGGGGAGTCGAAGAGGAGGGGGACCAGTGGAGAAGGGGTCATCACTGGGTGGTGAGGACTCCTTCCCATAGAAAAAGGCACGGAAGCCACGGAAGGAAAGCTCTACGCCGTGGCGGACTTGGAACTCATTGAGGTGGGGGCGGAGGGGAACGAAGAATGGACTCTGCTGTTCCGTATCAGAAAGGGGGAGGATGGTGAAGACACGACAAGGGTCGGGGTTGGTGTCAGAGGAGGGCCGGGGAGTAGACGGAGGTTGAAGCAAGATCTGATGGGTGTTCAGAGAGGGGACGCCATGAGGACTATTGTATGGGTGGGGTGTGGTCGAGGTAACCTAGTTAAAAGAGGGGGAAGGGGAAGACCATCACTCACTGTGGTGGTGGGGGGGGGGGGGGTTGTAGGCGCCAGCAGAGTTAGATCACGTAGTGTTGGAGTCTGCATCGTGGAGGCTGTGGGCTTGGTGCTGAGCCTGGGACTCAGGTGAGGCAATGACTCCAGCCTGCTTGTGGGCGGTGGAGAGGCGATGGTTTGGATATACAATAAATTATTGGTTATTCTGAGTAAACTAGACCATTGTAGTGCAAAAATCAAAGTATGTAGAACAACCATAGTCATGGAAAGCTGGGTGCTGAGGTAAAGTTATGGTTCGGGTTGCGCAGGGTGGTTTAAGAACGATGGTTAATGGGAAGCTGTTCTTGAACCTGGAGGTCACGGTTTACAGGATCCTGTACCGCTTTCCTGATGGAAGCAGCGAGGTGTGAGTGTAGCTAAGGTGGTGTGGGTCTGTGATGATATTATTTGCCTTCTTGACTCACCTCTGTAGATTCATTCGATGGTTTGGAGATCAGCACCCATTATGGAATGGGCATTGTCCACCACTTTATTCAACCTCCAGGATATAGATCAGTTGGAAATATGGGCAGAGAAATGGCAGATGGAATTTAATATGGATTAGTGTGAGAGGGTGCACATACATGGGGATCTTGGGGTGTATCATATACTGAAAGTGGCAATATAAATGGTACAGGTGGCCATGGAACACTTGCCTTCATTAGCTGGGGTTTTCAGAATGAGTTGGGAAGCTATATTGAAATTATATAAAAAGTTTTGTGGGGCAAGTTTTTAACAGTGTTTGGAACAGGGGTAGGTGGTGACAGCAGGTAGAATAGCAACATTTAAGAGGCAATTAGAGGGGCACATGAACAGGTGGGGAATGAGGGATGTGGACCAGGTCCCGGCAGATGGGATTAGTTGAAATTGGACCAAAGGGTCTATTCCTGTACTGTACTGTCCTACATTCTAACTGGTGATATCGCCACCCTGTTGACCTTGGCCCTACACATATAACAATATGGACCGTTCCCTCCGTAACTCCCTGGTCCACTCGTCCCTTCCTACCCAAACCACCCCATCCTCGGGCACTTTCCCCAGCAACCGCACTTTCCCCTGCTCACCTCCCCCCTCAACTCCATCCAAGGACCCAAACAGTCTTTCCAGGTGAGACAAAGGTTCACCTGCACCTCCTCCAACCTCATCTATTGCATCCGCTGCTCTAGATGTCAACTTATTTACATCGGCAAAACCAAGCGCAGGCTCGGCGATCACTTCGCTCAACACCTGCGCTTGGTCCGCATTGACCAAACTGATCTCCCGGTGGCCGAGCACTTCAACTCCCCCTCCCACTCCCAGTCTGACCTTTCTGTCATGGGCCTCCTCTAGTGCCATAGTGAGGCCCACCGGAAATTGGATGAACAGCACCTCATATTTCGCCTGGGCAGCTTGCAGCCCAGCGGTATGAACATCGACTTCTCCAACTTTAGATAGTTCCTCTGTCCCTCTCTTCCCCTCCTCCTTCCCATATCTCCCTCTATCTTCCTGTCTCCACCTATATCCTTCCTTTGTCCCGCCCCCCTGACATCAGTCTGAAGAAGGGTCTCAACCCGAAACGTCACCCATTCCTTCTATCCCGAGATGCTGCCTGACCTGCTGAGTTACTCCAGCATTTTGTGAATAAATACCTTCGATTTGGCCCTACATATTATGGTTCCTTCCCCTACATATTATAGGTTCCAGGTGGAGAGCTCTTGGGAAACATTGGCTGTATGGACTTGAGATGTTTCCACCTCCGCCCAGACCCCAACTGCATAATCAACCAGTCCTGTTGTTTACACGTCTCCAATTTCAAAGAACATTTTCAAAGAGCTGCTGTATGCAAAGTGGATAGTGATATTGTTGGAATTACCATCCCTGCTCTGCCTTCCCTCCTCCATTTTAAATCTATTCAAGGCAACTACTTGTACTTGAGGGATATCCAGATGTTAGGGACAGTGTTTTTTGGGAGAGTGGACAGAGAGTAAATGTCTAGCGTCCTGTCTTTAGAAAAACACCTTGTGTTGTTTCTTTTTGAATAGCCTTGTGTACTGCTTTGAGATAATGTCTTTGAATAGCACGCACTTTGAGAATAACAGTGCATTCAAAAACAAATTCAGTATTAGGTGGCTGGGAAAATGCTCTGTGATTTTCTTTTCCACTATTCAATGCAATATGTATTGTGTCGGAAACAGTTTAGCCCACTGAGAATGGATCAGTTGTTGTGCATTGAGGCTTGTTATTGTCCTCACCATATCATGTATGTTTATCCAGAAGTGACTGATTTTATTTGTATTCGGACTCATCACTGGTTTACACATTCCTTCACTTTTTTTTGGCATTCTTCGAATTGAAACAAAATTGGTGGACTGAAAGGTGCAACTGACATTATCCAAGCCATAACAGTGGCCAGGCAAGGCAATTGTCTGGCCTTAGACAGGTTGGAAAGTACTGCATGGCACTAGTAAGGGAGAGTCAGATTGTTCTACTTAGTGTTCTGACCATTACTGATCAGAGAAGGACTTGAAGAGAAAAGTGACTGTATGTATTGGTAGAGAGGAAATTGCTGCTGATTCAGTGGAGGTGTTTAAATTATGAAGGGAGAATGAAAAGGAAGGTGAGAAATTAGATTTCAGTGTTTGTTGGTGAAGTAAAAAAAGGTCTGGTCACTTTAATTAACCGGTTCCTTGTTTGGTAACTGGGTCCCCTTGTTTGTGACTCTCCCACTTGTGAAGACTGGCTATAGTTTGCAGTGTTTAGACCACTAACACCATTACTTTTATCAGTGCTCCCCACCCACAAAAGACAGGTATTTAAATCCCTGTTGGAAAGTCATTAATAGAATAAAAAATCTTTATTAAGGACCCTGCTCCCCAAATCTGTGTTAACAAGGAAAGTCACATTTTGTTAGAGACGTGCACCATGCATGTTGACGATATGATAACAGGCAGTATGTCTGACAGGGAATGCTACCTCCGGTAGGAAGTGCCTGCTGCAAGTTCCCTGTGGGTGGGAAGAACTGCTCCGTTTATACACAAAAGCCATACAAAAGCCATCCAACTAAACTGGAGTGTTTAGCGATATTAAGGGTTTTAGATATTTGCAGCTGAAAGAACATTTTTTATTGATCACGTCCAGAATTGGTGATGAGTGGAATCATTGAATAATACATTGCATTAGAGGTAGGAAAGAGGGTAACGTTGGGAAGAGGGTGTAACAGTGTTCTGATTCTGCTGTTTATAATCAGCAACAATGGCAGCTGAGGCCCACTGGTGAGGTTGTTCAGTGTAATTTCAGTAGTTCATTGTGAGCGGCTGGGGGTAGGAATAGAGACTGAGCACTGGTACTCATCCTAACTCAGACTGTGACGGCTGTAATGGTCCAAGTGTGAACGATCAAGTCCAGACAAGGTACATAAATATGCAGCGCAGTATGAGGAACTTCCTCTTTAACGTGCTCTGTCTGCCTGACTGATGGGATGATCCACAGGGCAGCCCTGCCCTGGGAGTGTACTCAACATCCATTAATCCTCCAATACTGATAGCTGCAATCATGGTCTGGCATCTGTCATTGGCTCACTGACAGTTGGAATGTGTCTCTTTCAGAGCTGCTGGAATTGTGGTCGGAAAGCCAGTGAGACGTGCAGTGGCTGCAACACAGCCCGTTACTGTGGCTCCTTCTGCCAGCACAAGGATTGGGAAAAGCATCACCACGTTTGTGGCTTGAACAGCCAAGGCCCACAGTCTATGAGTACAGCCAGCAGCTCGCCCTCTGATTCTGGGAGTCACCTCCAGTTGGATGTCGTCCCCAGCAGTGGGACAGAATGCCCTGGAGACACCGGATCTGTAGCCTCTCGCTGTGCCTCACCAGCCACTCCCAACCCAGTCGAAACTGCCTCCCACTAATCAACAATGCAACTTCTCAACTACCTGAAGACTTCATTGAACTGACCTCTCTTCACTTGTTAATCCTGGGAGCTTCAACCTCACTTAACCTAGATGAGACAAAGAAATCTAACTGCTTTTTAAAAAAAAATTAAAATTCTGGTTATTTACCAAATGTTCTCTCTTCTGTAGTCTCACCGGTTCTGAACATTATCTAGCGATTTCTCTCTGGACCACAGCCTGTGATGAACTGATTGGACAGAGACTCAATGTTCAGCAATATTCATCATTAAGGTTAGAATGAGGGAAAATTCTACCTTGTAAAAGACATATGCTGCTTTAAAAATTCCAAAAATACTCACCTGGACATGACCCAACCCCTGGCCACAGCACTCTACTCTCCGTTGCCATAATATTTCTTCCCCAACAATCTTTCTTGCCCTTGGATTTATCCCTGTCCTTTCTTTCCCTATGATTTTTCTTCCTCTTGGCCTCACCCCAAAAGACCTTTCTTGCCCTTGGGAACTCATCCCCTTTACCCTTAGATCCCCGCACCGCCCCTCCCCAAACCTTTCTGCCTTTGGATTCCCCACTCCTCCAATCCTTTGCCCTTGGAACACCCACATCACTCTTTCCCTCAGGCCTGTCCATGCCCTTGGATCCCCCACTCTCATGCTGCCCGGCCCTTACTGTGCATTCCAGAAGTTCATTAGCATGCTCCAAATACAGTTATACAACAAGTATGTGATAACAAACCCGTTCAAGACATGCTCGCAGATGCAATTGTTCAGTCACACATGAAGGAGCACTCTCCCTACTACCTTGCTAGCCAGCCAAGAAGACACCAGATGCACCTCGGCTCCACCAGAAACCTAAACCACGCACTGCCAAAGTCACTCTTGGAGGAGGAGCAGCAGCAGCAGCCCGCAGCTCTCTGAACAAGTGTGGAGTCCTCAGCCGTGGTGCTTCACACCGAAGGCGCCAGCTCTCCAGGCTCCTGCCTCCCTCTGCATTTACACATTTACCAGTTGGATTTGCTATTGTCAATAATCCTCAAGGCATAAAATTAGTTGGGTAAAAGAAGTACATGTGAAGAGCCCTCTCTCAGTGACCTCACTGCACTGACTGCAATGAGGAAAGTATCAATAATGACAATCGATAACTTTAATTTATTTTTAAGCATGAATGAAGTTTTGACTTGCTGCAGTCCTTTGATTCTCTACCTCCCTTCTCTCTCCCTTGTTTTTGGTGGGGATTTATCCTGAGATCATTATGTATAATATTCTCGCTCTTGTGATCTTTCATTGTGATCCTTTGTAATGTTCAGGTCTTGAATCATGACAGTTTTATTTTTTCATGCATGGACTGAATTCTTAAACAAAAAAAACATGAAAGCTTCCTGCCCATTTCTCCTGATACTTTCATCCTGTCCTACACCCAATGGTGCATCACCACACGTTCCCACCTCGCCCACTCCATTGTCCTCTCCTATCACCTCCCGTCGCCTCTCGTGATTAATGGAGGCAGTCAGCAGCTGTACCTTCACCACCCCTTGGTTCCAGCAAGCTGGCTAATAAAGTTATCACCGGAAGGAAAAGCTGATAAACTTTCCAGCGACTTCACTTATTTCCCAGTGTGACCTTCTCTAGCGTCACGTCCAATGATGACTGTCACACGTGCACTGATGAAGCAGTGATTAGCTGTTCATCCCACAGAAGAATGCAGTATTGCTCGATCTCAGACAATGCACAGGCCACGAGCTGCCCTGTGGCCTCAGTGTTAGTGGATGCTGGGGCTGACAGACCATCCCTCAGCACTGAGGACGACATCGATTTCCATTATTTGTTACTGAAGAGAGGCAGGAAGGTGACAACCGGATGGTTACTTTATTTATCGTGTGATTAAGGATAATGTTTATTTTTTTAAATATCTTAAGATATAATATATAAATATTTCTGATTTCTGCAATATGATCCATTTTCTGTTTCCGGCTTTTTTGTGTTTCTTCTCCGTGCCTCCTACATCCTAAAGCTTACCAATACTGTGCAAAGCCATGGATCTCCATCTTCAGGTTCAATTACTCAGACATGGGCCCTCATCAAGGTTCCTGGAGATGCTGTGCTGGAAATTGTGCCCACTCGGACTGCGAGCTGGGAGCTCTGCTTACTGCTCCGGCCTGGCCTTGCTCAAGTCCTGGGCTGGCCAACGAGGAATGAGTGGTGCCCACACTGTAAGCTTCCGTCTCCCATGCACCTGGCCTGGATACTGAATAAATTTTCAGTAACACTGATTCGTGATTGCCCCAACCAGCATTTTTTTGCTCAGGGAAGTGAATGTTATGAGTTGTGATTTGGGATGTGCTGCCTCGAAGGGCAACAAAAACAGATTCAGTAGAGGCACAATGGGTAGAATGGCTCCCTGTATTAATTTATATTATAGCTCATGTTTACACCCCATTCTCTCTCACCTGCATAGTTTAATTCTTGAACTTCCTATCCAAAAATTACCTTATAAACCACAAAAATGACAACTGCAAAGCAAATTACGTAATGTTTGGGACAAAGACCTATCATTTATTTATTTGCCTCTGTACTCCACAATTTCAGATTTATAATAGAAAAAAAATCACATAGTTAAAATGCACATTGTCAGATTTTAATAAAGGCCATTTTTATACATTTGGGTTTCACCATGTAGAAATTATTGCAGTTTTTATACATAGTTCTCCCATTTCAGGGCACCATAATATTTGGGACACAGCAATGTCATGTAAATGAAAGTAGTCATGCTTAGTATTTTGTTGCACATCCTTTGCATGTAATGACTGCTTGAAGTCTGGGATTCATGGACATCACCAGTTGCTGGGTGTCTTCTCTGGTAATGCTCTGCCAGGCCTGTATTGCAGCCGTCTTTAGCTTATGCTTGTTTTGGGGGTTAGTCCCCTTCAGTTTTCTCTTCAGTATATAAAAGACATGCTCAATTGGGTTCAGATCGGGTGATTGACTTGGCCACTCAAGAATTGACCATTCAAGAATTGACCATTTTTTTAGCTTTGAAAAACTACTTTGTTGCTTTAGCAGTATGTTTGGGATCATTGTCTTGCTATAGAATGAACGGCTGGCCAATGAGTTTTGAGGCATTTGTTTGAACTTGAGTAGATAAAGATGTGTCTATACACTTCAGAATTCATTATGCTACTAACATTAGCAGTTGTATCAACAATGAAGATAAGTGAGCCAGTACCTTCAGCAGCCATAACACCCCCGCCACCGTGTTTCACAGATGAGGTGGTATGCTTTGGATCTTGGGCAGTTCCTTCTCTCCTCCATACTTTGCTCTTGCCATCACTCTGATATCAGTCAATCTTTGTCTCATCTGTCCACAAGACCTTTTTCCAGAACTGTGGTTGCTCTTTTAAGTACTCCTTGGCAAACTGTAACCTGGCCATTCTATTTTTGCGCAAAGCAGTGGTTTGCATCTTGCAGTGTAGCCTCTGTATTTCTGTTCATGAAGTCTTCTGTGGACAGTGGTCATTGACAAATCCACACCTGACTCCTGAAGAGTGTTTCTGATCTGTTGGACAGGTGTTCGAAGATTTGTCTTTATTAAAGAGATAATTCTTCTGTCATCAGCTGTGGAGGTCTTCCTTGGCCTGCCAGCCCTATGCAATTAGTAAGCTCACCAGTGCTCTTTCTTCTTAATGATGTTCCAAACAGTCGATTTTGGTAAGCCTAAGGTTTGGCTGATGTCTCCAACAGTTTTATTCTTGTTTCTCAGTCTCATAATAGCTTCATTGGCACCTTTGGTCCTTATGTTGATAAATAGCAATGAAAGGTTCCAAAGGTGATGGAAAGACTAGGTGCTGAGAGCTCTCTTATACCTGCATTAAGGAGGCAATTAAACACACCTGAGCAATTACAAACACATGTGAAGCCATGTGTCCCAAACATTATGGTGCCCTGAAATGGGGGGACTATGTATAAACACAGCTGTAATTTCTACATGGTGAAACCAAAATGTTATAAAAATGGAATTTATTAAAATCTGACAATGTGCACTTTAACCACATGTGATTTTTTTCTATTACAAATCTCAAATTGTGTACAGAGGCAAATAAATAAATGATGAGTCTTTGTCCCAAACATTATGGAGGGCACTGTAATTTGCTCATACTGAATTAGATTACTTCCAGCAAAGAGAGAGCCCACAGAACAAATGTTAAATCCACTTGTTGGTCACCAAAGACAGCACCTTATAAAATGTTCTGTTTCCTTCTGCGGTCTCATTACTTCACCAGTCCTCTAATATTCTGGGGAATTGCCCTCCGGGAGGCACCGTGTTTCACTCCCGTGAGCTGCAGCTGTAAGTGACAGAGCGCAGACCAAATCTGCTTGTGTTCACTGAAAGCTTGCTTATCGGTCCAGTGTCTCCTGAGAGAGTATGACACTCAACAGCTGAGGGTTCGAGCACCAAAACAGGAATAACAACCTGGCACAAGGATCCAGTCTATTCCAGTCTGGCATCATCTTGTTGTCCTGCGCAGTCAAGCCTAACTGGGTCTGACACCTCTCTTCAGCTGCTGCTGTTTGGAACGGTGAGGAAATGATTGGTGGTGATGACTGTATTGATGGACTGACTTCAGGAGTGAGCATGCCACTGGTGTTTGTGTTTATCATATCATTTGGGAAAGGTGTTGGCAGTAGACTGGATAAATCTAATGTATTGAATTCACTGTGCAATCATTCAAAGTACAGGAACCCCTGCCACTCCTGGAGTTCTATAGCCATTTCTAGTGACATATTGGCATGCTGATCCCCCTGACCTGGGCTTTCTGTGTACTGTTATATTCAGCTGTGACTGTAACATGGAATCAGGTATGTCTGTACTTATTCTGTGCCTGTGTAATAAAAGATTTTAATATCACATTTAAGTTGTAATAGCCGCAGCACTGTTGTGCACGTGGGTTGCCTATGCACAAACTACTTGCAAACATCCAACTGTTGAAGTGGCCAGATCAATGTTAAAAAACCACGACATTTGCGACCGTTATTTCTCTACTGTGCTGAAATTCACTTTGTTGGCAAAATAACTTTCAACTGCTTAACTTAGACATAGATGTGAAAGAGTTTCCAACTTAGTCAGAAAGAGTACAGCACAGAAACAGGTTATTTGTCCCACCGTCAACCATTTTCTCTAAATCTACATTAAATCGCAGTTTATTCTCTCCACTTGTGATGTGCTTCAAGGATCAGTGCTGAGCCCATTGCTGTTTGTCATCCATATCAACGATTTGGTTAAGAATGTACAAGGTAGTATTAGTAGGTTTGCATATAACTAAAATAGGCAGTATCAGAGAGTGAAAAGATTATCAAGAGTCACCAACAGGATCTTGTTCAGCTGGGCAAGGCAAGTAGGGCGGTACGGTGGCGCAACAGTAGAGTTGCTGCTTTACAGCGAATGCAGCGCCGGAGACTCAGGTTCGATCCTGACTACGGGTGCTGTACTGTAAGGAGTTTGTACGTTCTCCCCGTGACCTGCGTGGGTTTTCTCCGAGATCTTCAGTTTCCTCCCACACTCCAAAGACGTACAGGTATGTAGGTTAATTGACTGGGTAAATGTAAAAATTGTCCCTAGTGTGTGTAGGATAGTGTTAATGTGCGGGGATCGCTGGGCGGCGCGGACTTGGTGGGCTGAAAAGGCCTGTTTCCGCGCTGTATCTGAAATATGAAATATGAAAAATATAATATGAATGGTTAATGGAGTTTAATTCAGAAAAGCGAGGTTGCATTTTGAGAAGTCAAACCAGGGCAGGAATAGCAGGCCCTTGAGGAATATTGTAATGAAGAGGGATCTAGGAGTACATACATAGTTCCTAAAAGTGATGTCAAGGGAAGATGTGGTGAAGAAAGCTTTTTGCATGCTGGCCTTCAGTCGGGCAATTGAGTATTGGTTGGGACATTGTTACAGCTGTATAAAATGTTGGCGAAACAGCACTTGGAATACTATTCAGTTTTGGTCATCCTGCGACAGGAAAGATGCTACTAAACTGGAGAGGGTGCAGACAAGATTTACGAGGATATTATCAGGACTCAAGGGCTTGAGCTATGGGGAGAGAATGGATGAGCTATGGGGGAGCACAGGAGGCCTGGGGGCGACGACGACCTTAGAGGTGTATTAAAATCATGAGGGGAATAGATTGGGTTAACCACAGTAAGGAATCAAGAACCAGAGGGCATAGGTTTAAAGTTAGAGGGGAAATGATTTCACACTGATGATGGTGGGTATATGGAACAACCTGCTAGAGGAAGAAGTCGAGACAAGTACAATAACAACATTTAAAATACTTTTGGACAGGAACTCCGAGAGGAAAGATTTAGAGGAATACTAGACCAAGTGGGGCCCAAACCTCCTGCATTGGTGCAGCACCCTCCCCTCTCCCCCCTCCCTCCCTCAGAGATAGATTTAAACTTTAAAATGTGAATAACAAAAAATATAACACCGATTTCAATGAAACTTCTCCCATTAGCACCAAAGGGACAACGGTGAGTAAGATGGGCCTAAAATTGTCACGTTATCGTGTACCATTTTGGCTGTAGTTCAGGAACGAACAAACAAACAAACGGGAGTTTTAGTATATAGATAGAAGATAGATGGGACATCTTGGTTAGCATAGATGAGTTGGTCCAGTGTCTCCTGAGAGAGTATGGCACTCAACAGTTGAGGGTTCGAGCACCCTCAGGGCCTGTTTCGATGGTGTGTGACTAAGATGGAACCCAGGTCTCTGGTGCAACAAAGCAACAGCTCCACTAGCTGAGCCACTGTGCTGCCCTGGCAATAATGACAGATGTTTAGTCTGTAGAACCTTTCAGTAAGGTAGATGATCCAGAAAAGTTTTTTGTACAGCAAGATCCCAAGAACAAGGCTGAAGAATGAATGTCGACCACCACATAGAATGCAGCATCCTGAGCAATGCAGCACTAGGCATCCTCTATACGCCCTGTACCCTGACAGTGCAGTTCTCCCTCACTTCTGGAATATCAGATTTTTCTACTCAAAGCTTTCTGATGGATCTTGCTCAGACTTCTGACTCAAGGATAGGTGCTGCCCACTGTCTTAATGGAAGTTGCTCCAGATCTTTGCAATTAAAGCCTGTCTGCACAGCCATTGCAAGCTGAAAGCAGACAGTACGAGATGTTCTACACAAGACACTAATCACCCAGTTTTGCCCGGAGTACAAAAAGACAGGAGAATGTCGAGGCTGAAATTATATTTACAATTCTACATTAAAGGTCAAAACATACATATTCAATTTTCCAGTCTGAATGCAGTGTCTAACACTCAGCCAACTACAAAGAAACCTCAAAATCCAAACATGTCATACTTCCAATTCTGGAGAACTTCAATTTATGAATTCTGGAAGAAAACTGGATCCAGAGATGACGCTGGCCCCCAAGATGAATGCCACAGAACAGGGAAACTCATTCAACAAATACTTTCTTGCAATGATGGATCTGAACCCTCATTACACATATACATCTCTAACTACAAGGTCTCAGCTGTGCACAATAGTCTTGCTTTTGAGGCCAAGTTTTATCAATGGTGATGTGACAGGTTCACCTGCTGAGAATGGACAGACTGCAGAAGAACTACATCACTATGAGGGAACTTGCCATCTATCATAAAAACATTGGAATAAACAAGGTGTTGAGAAATAAGAAAAATAGGTTCAGATAATTAAGTGTCTGACTGAATTGACCCCAGAGATCTTACTCATGTGTAATCCTTTGTGATGTTCAAGGGAATTAGGCAGACTTGATTGATAATCTTCGAGCTGAAGAGACCTTCCCTCGAAAAAATACAGGTGGTAACTCATTTAAATCAGTCCTGTAAGTTTAACAGAGAGACCGGCAAACAGCACAGGCAGAAGAGAGCAGGAACTCCAAGCGACAGCCTCAGCATACCTGGATCATCATTCCCGAAACCATGTTGTCAAAGACCCTGAAAGACAGCACAAGAGCAGCAGTTAACTGGGAGCTCCCAAAAATACAGCGCACTAGAATCAAGAGCCACTGTCCAACAAAGCAGAGACTCTGTAAAGCCCCTGTCACACCTGGAGGTACAGAGCAAGCACGGTACCCCAGCCTGGAGCAGGATTAAACGGCATTGGCCCAACCCCCACACACAACCAATGTAAAATGTAGCTTTGGCTAGTTTGATCTAGGCTTGTTTAACTTTTCTATTGCTACATTATGTTAACTGAAAGAGCCACATTTTGGTTTTTGCCACTTGCCTACTACTTTAATGATACAACAGCCGTTAGCATTAGCAGTGCACGATAGAAAGGGAACTAGCTGACACCAAGGCAGTTTCCTCTCCTCTCCCACATGTAGAAATGAGTCCTGCCTCAGTCCCAGAGAATGCATTCCCTCCCCCTGGTATGGCCTGGAGGCGGCCATTCTGCCTCAGATCCCAGATACGCCCATGTTTGGAGGGTTCAGAGGCTGTGCCAAGAAAGCCAATCTCAATGGAGGTGGTGGCTCCACAGTGGTCAAATATGGAGACAAGTCAGAGACCAGACTCAATCCAGACAACAGATATATTAAAATTCAATTAAATATTTGGTCATTTAAAGAACTGTCCCCATTAAGAGGCACGAGGTACTTGGATGAGCCGGGCATCGATGTGGAGTCTGGCTGATGAAAGTTGACGGAGCCTGGGTCTTCGGAGCCCACAGCTGGGGCCTGGGATGGCATCACGAGGCGTCTGGAGAGGCCCCGGCGGTGGAGGGGCTCCGGCGGAGGTGGTGGAGAGGCCCCGGCGGTGGAGGGGCTCCAGCGGCGGTGGTGGAGAGGCCCCAGCGGTGGAGAGGCCTCTGCGGCAGTAGTGGAGAGGCTCCAGCAGCGGTAGTGGAGAGGACCCGGCGGCGGTGGTGTAGAGGCCCCGGTGGTGGAGAGGCCTCTGCGGCAGTAGTGGAGAGGCTCCAGCAGCGGTAGTGGAGAGGACTCGGCACCAGCGGTGGTGGAGAAGCCCCGGCGGCGATAGTGGAGAGGCCGGTGTGACGTATCGATGAGGGCGCCGACCGAGGACAGACTGCGTAAGAGTGAGGATGCCACTGCCAGGGGAAGGACCTGGCGTTGGGGGACCGCCGCGAGGGAGGGGGGAAGAACAATGAACCATGGACGGCCCAGTGTGGGGGAGGAGGAGGAGAACAAAGGGGGACCTGGCGCAGGGGTACTTTGTAAGTGCCCTTTATGTGGCAACTATTTGCATACCTTGGGTATGCAAGCAAAGAATTTCACTGCGACTTGTCACATGTGAGAATAAAGCATTCATTGATGGTCGGCATTGGCGCGGAGGGCCAATGTTGTAAACTAAACTAGTTTCGATAATGAAGTCAGAAAGCCTTCGACAAGGTCCCACATAGGAGATTAGTGGGCAAAATTAGGGCACATGGTATTGGGGGTAGGGTACTGACATGGATAGAAAATTGGTTAACAGACAGAAAGCAAAGAGTGGGGATAAATGGGTCCCTTTCGGAATGGCAGGCAGTGACCAGTGGGGTACCGCAAGGTTCGGTGCTGGGACCCCAGCTATTTACGATATACATTAATGACTTAGACGAAGGGATTAAAAGTACCATTAGCAAATTTGCAGATGATACTAAGTTGGGGGGTAGTGTGAATTGTGAGGAAGATGCAATAAGGCTGCAGGGTGACCTGGACAGGTTGTGTGAGTGGGCGGATACATGGCAGATGCAGTTTAATGTAGATAAGTGTGAGGTTATTCACTTTGGAAGTAAGAATAGAAAGGCAGATTATTATCTGAATGGTGTCAAGTTAGGAGGAGGGGGGGTTCAACGAGATCTGGGTGTCCTAGTGCATCAGTCAATGAAAGGAAGCATGCAGGTTCAGCAGGCAGTGAAGAAAGCCAATGGAATGTTGGCCTTCGTAACAAGAGGAGTTGAGTATAGGAGCAAAGAGGTCCTTCTACAGTTGTACCGGGCCCTGGTGAGACCGCACCTGGAGTACTGTGTGCAGTTTTGGTCTCCAAATTTGAGGAAGGATATTCTTGCTATGGAGGGCGTGCAGCGTAGGTTCACTAGATTAATTCCCGGAATGGCGGGACTGTCGTATGTTGAAAGGCTGGAGCGATTGGGCTTGTATACACTGGAAT
Organism: Rhinoraja longicauda; assembly: GCF_053455715.1. Lineage (NCBI taxonomy): Eukaryota > Metazoa > Chordata > Chondrichthyes > Rajiformes > Arhynchobatidae > Rhinoraja > Rhinoraja longicauda. The sequence goes on from NC_135958.1 coordinate 43,867,902, forward strand.
TTAGAAGGATGAGGGGGGATCTTATTGAAACATATAAGATAATTAGGGGATTGGACACATTAGAGGCAGATAACATGTTCCCAATGTTGGGGGAGTCCAGAACAAGGGGCCACAGTTTGAGAATAAGGGGTAGGCCATTTAGAACGGAGATGAGGAAGAACTTTTTCAGTCAGAGGGTGGTGAAGGTGTGGAATTCTCTGCCTCAGAAGGCAGTGGAGGCCAGTTCGTTGGATGCTTTCAAGAGAGAGCTGGATAGAGCTCTTAAGGATAGCGGAGTGAGGGGGTATGGGGAGAAGGCAGGAACGGGGTACTGATTGATAGTGATCAGCCATGATCGCATTGAATGGCGGTGCTGGCTCGAAGGGCTGAATGGCCTACTCCTGCACCTATTGTCTATTGTTTGTATTCCCAGACCGTCACTAAATGAAAAGTATTGTAACTGCAAGTGGCCAACTGTAATTTAAACTGAGAAATATGTGCTGCATCTGTGGAGGTTAAAAGAGTCAGCATTTCACAGTCATCATAAAAATCTGTTTACTAATGCCCTTCAGGCTCGCAAACTTGCCTTCCACACAGTTTTCTCAGATTCAACAGCCATGGTTCGTAGGTTAAATCTTCTTAAGAGCAAAACAAGCCTTGTGTTAAATCACTGTTAGAAGACAGCTAATAGTATAGTGGACTGACAAGATTCAGATACAAAGTGTGTCCCAGTCCAATTGAACTTGTGAAGTCTTCTCAATTTGGGCAAGTGAAGCAAAAGCCTAATGTGGCTCTGTTCACAAATCATACCTCCTAATCACATCACCACATTCCCGCTCTTCTTGAGATCCCATCAACTCAGCTAATTTAATTCACTCTGTGTTGGATTTTTAAAAGGTAGAGAACACTGTTTACAGTACAGGCAATGGGACAACACAACTTCCTGGCCACAGTGCTGAAGCGTTGCGTTGCGTTGCGTTGCGCCTCACAGCTGCCTATGCCTCTGGCTCAGCTGTTCTAGTCCAGTTACAAAACCACAATGTGGAAAATTGCCCACATGTCCTGTCTGCGAAAACTGAACAATCTCTACTGACTCACCCAGACCGCGATCAATCATCAACCGTCTCTCCAGCTGCACTCATTTATCAATAACCTGCTCACAGGACAAACTGGCTCCAGATCTCATCACTACTAAACAGACAAAATAATTTAGCTCCCAACATAAGATGAGAGGGGTGTCCTTGACATCATGGCAGTATTTGGCAGCAGTGCTGCGTCCAGATGTCCCAGTAAAACTGATGCCCATGGGCTTAAAGGAAAAATCCTTCACTAGATAATGTCCTATCCAGAACAAGGAAGAATGGCTGTGTTATAAAACCCCAAATTAATTGAGATTTCTGGAAATGTTAACCCAACACGAACCTGTCAACCTCAGTCCTAACAGCTACAACCAGCATTCACGGCCTCTGGGCTGGCTTCCACCATCAAACAAAGACAGAGGGACTGTAAATACAAGAAAGCACATTGGACATCTCTTACTTGGACTCAATCACCTCTCCTGGGTTGTAGAATGGGTTGCACATGACATCAGTGTAGGAATTGTGCAGTTTCCTGAACATCTGTAGGGAAAAAACAAAGGAAAATGAAAGCCCCTGTGCTCCAGCTGTTTTATACTCAGGGACACAGTGCAAAACAGCCCCCATCTCCACACTGACCAACAACACACTTGCTTCAGTCTGGCATTGAACCCACTTGTTATTGCCCTCGCACTCTCGCCAACTCCAACGCCTCTCATCTACTAGAATTATAGAAAATAGTGGAGTCACTTTGAACTCAACTTCAAGTGACAAAGAGATTGTTTCTGCTCCCAGGGCAACAGGCCAAATACTCCTTGCCAGTAACACCCACATATTCCCCCATCCCATCTCCCCCCCCCCCCCCCCCCCATCCCATGAACAACTTACACTACGGATTTCATTGTCCCTCAGCGCGATGTTGGAAGAATCCACTACAATCACAAATTTTACTTTCGTGTTGGTGACGTAACCATATCTGGAACCAGGGGTTAAGGATGAAATTCTGACAGTAGAATTAGAATCCTCATTGACCAATTCCCAGAACCCTGTGAACATTGCAGCACAGCAACATTTCCTTCTGAAGCCCAACCCTCCCCACACCACGAGCAGACGTGTGCCCGTACAATTGTATGGTTATCTATACAAATCCATCCATTCACAGTCCGAAAACACTTGGATTGCCATGATCAGTCTCTTAAGGTCAGGCCATTCCATGGTCATACCTTTACCCCCCCAACCCCTTCCCAGACACCATCATGCTCTCCCACCCTACCCCATGCCTTCCCTCCACCAATATTATCTATGACAAAGGATACACTTTGTAATCCTCTGTGGGGTACAGCAGCCCTAAGTACAGCTCTCTCTGATCCACCAGCGCCTTCCCCACTGCCGAAATCTTCTCCTCCACCACGTCCAGTGAAGTGTGCACCGTGTAGTGAAACTTCAGCTCATTCTCAGTCGGGATTGTCTTGATGTACAATGGATAATTCTACACAGCAGGATGAAGGGTTGTCAGTGGCAGTCTCACAGACTGTAGTCTCTCTTAATCATAAACGCAGACACAGACACCAGGGCACACACACAGATAGACAGACAGAGAGAGAGAGAGACACACACACAGACACAGTGACACAGACACCAGGGCACACACACAGATAGACAGACAGAGAGAGAGAGACACACAGACACAGAGCACACACACAGATAGACAGAGAGAGAGACACACACAGACACCAGGGCACACACACAGATAGACAGGCAGAGAGAGAGAGACACACAGACACAGTGACACAGACACCAGGGCACACACACAGATAGACAGACAGAGAGAGAGAGAGACACACAGCACCAGGGCACACACACAGATAGACAAAGAGACACACAGACACAGACAGCGCCACAGAGACAGTTGACACGGACAGAGACACACAGACACAGCAGGGGCACACACACACAGAGTGACACGGACAGAGAGACAGACACGCAGTCTCAAATACAAAAACGGCCCAGGCCAGCCCTGCTTCTACTCCTCACCCCGCGGCCCTGACTCACCTCCTTGGCAATGACGGCCACGCACACCGCCATCTTCCGCGTCTCACGTGACAGCAGGGTCACGTGTGTGAGGTTAACATGGTCACGTGTGTGGATGAGCCGGGTCACGTGTGCGGGGATGAGCTGGGTCACGTGTGTGGGGATGAGAGCTTGGTCACGTGTGTGGGTCATGTGTCGGTCACGTGGGGCGGCGATGATGGCGGCGGTGTGGATGCTGTTCGCGCTGCTGGCGGCGGCGGACGGCGGGACTACGCCCAACCTCGTCCTCCTCCTCATGGACGACGTGAGTGCCGCTCCCGGCCCCGTGCGTCCACGTCACTGCGTGCTCCCGCTCTCGGCCCCGCGCGCGTCTACGTCACTGCCCGCTCCCGGCCCCGCGCGTCCACGTTACTGCGCGTTCCCGTCACAGCCCCTTCGGCCCATCTCGTCCATGCTGACCATCATGCCCCATCTACACTTGTCCCACCTGCGTGCGTTTGGCCCACATCCTGCCAAACCTGTCCGACCCATGTACCTGTCTAAAGGCACTGGCTGCAGATGCTGGTTTACACAAGTCAAGGCAGTGGAGTAGCTCACCGGGACAGGCAGCATCTCTGGAGAAAAGGCATGGGTGACGTTTCAGCTCAAGACAGTCTGAAGAAGGGTCTCGACCCAAAACGTCCTTTCCTTCTCTCCAGAGATGCGACCAGTCCTCTGAGTAACTCCAGTATTTTCTATCGACCTGTTCAAGTGTCATTTAAATGTTGTTAGCGTGCCTGCCTCGACTACCTCCTTTGGCAGCTCATATTAAGAAGACCAGCCAGGGATCTACAGGGCGGCTGCAATGGTGGGAAGGTGGCTGGAGGGGATATTGAGGGACAGGATCTATTTTATTTATTTATTCACAAAATGCTGGAGTAACTCAGCAGGTCAAGCAGCATCTCGGGAGAGAAGGAATGGGTGACGTTTCGGGTCGAGACCCTTCTTCAGGGTGTGTGTGTGTGTGTGCCCTGGTGTCTGTGTGAAGAAGGGTCTCGACCCGAAACGTCACCCATTCCTTCTCTCCCGAGATGCTGCTTGACCTGCTGAGTTACTCCAGCATTTTGTGAATAAATCGATTTGTACCAGCATCTGCAGTTATTTTCTTATACTATTTTATTTATTGTCGTGTACAGTGAAAAGGTACAGTAGATACAGTGAAAAGCTTTTGTTGGTTGCTAACCAGTCAGCAGAAACAGCTGGGAAGGAACTACCAGCATTGGGACAGGCACGGAGCGATTAGGGAGACACAGCACAGTTTTGTGCGGGGAAATCATGTCTCACAAATCTGATGGAGTTTCCTGAGGAGGTCCTCAGAGGATTTATGAGGGCAGAGCAGTAGACGCTGCTTTTATGGGCTTTGACAAGGTAGGCTGTTTTGCTGGTTTAAATTGAAGGTAGACACAAAATGCTGGAGTAATTCAGTGGGTCAGGCAGCATCTCAGGAGAGAAGGAGTGGGTGACGTTTCAGGTTGAGACCCTTCTTTGGATCTAGGGGTGCAGGTGCTTGGTTTACTGATAGCAATGGATCAGGTGGACATGGAGGTGAAGAAGATGTTTAGCATTCTGCATCCATGGATAAGTTGTGCTGAAGGACCCATTTTTGTGCTGTTCAGCTGTATTAATATATTATTAGACTGTGACCCTGGTTCTGGACTCCCCCAACATTGGGAACATTTTTCCTGCATCTAGCTTGTCTAATTTTATACGTCTCTATAAGATCCCCTCTCACCCTTCTAAACTCCAGTGAATACAAGCCTAGCCTTTCCAATCTTTCCTCATATGACAGTCTTTCCTCATATTCGAGACTTCCCTGCCCCATCTATTCTATCAATACATCATTTATAAACCACCATAAGGTCACCAGTCAGTCTTCTATATTCCAGTGAGAATAGACGCAACCTATCGAAAAACTTCCAAAGACGTGCAGATTTGTAGGTTATTTGGCTTCTTTAAATTGCTCCTTGTGTGTAGGATGAAAAGTGGGATAACATGGAAACATTGTACAGGTGATCAATGGTGGGCCGAATGGCCTGTTTTCATGTGGTGTCTCTAAACTGTCCAATCTCTCTTTATAACCACAGCCCCCCATTCCAGGAACATCCTGGTAAATCTCTTCTGCACCCTCCCCTTTGATACCGTATATTTCCTGTTGTGTGGTTCCAGCCAAGGTTCTGTACTGCACTGTCAATGCTTTGGCCTGTGAAGACGAATATACCTAATGCCTTTTTTCATTACCCTATCCATCTGGCAGACACAAAATGCTGGAGTAACTCAGCGGGACAGGCAACATCTCGGGAGAGAAGGAATGGGTGACATTTTGAGTCGAGACCCTTCTTCAGACTGATGTCAGGGGAGGGGGCTGTCCTGCCCCGAAACGTCAAGCATTCCTTCTCTCCCGAGATGCTGCCTGACCCGCTGAGTTACTCCAGCATTTTGTGTCTACCCTCGATTTAAACCAGCATCTGCAGTTTTTTCCTACCCTATCCACCTGTGTCCCCATTTTCTGGGGGCTGCAGACACATCCCGAAGTCCGTCTGTCCATCAATGCTTTAACTGTCCTTGTTCCCCCACCCTCTCTGTGCCCCCACACTCTGTTCCCCCACCCTCTCTGTGCCCCCACACTCTGTGCCCCCACACTCTGTGCCCCCACACTCTGTTCCCCCACCCTCTTTGTGCCCCCACACTCTGTTCCCCCACCCTCTCTGTGCCCCCACCCTCCACCCTCAGTGTTTCCCCTCCTTCCACTCCCTGTGCCCTGGGCTCCTGTTCCTGCACTCAGAGCTCTGACCAGCTGCTGTGGTTGCCCCTGGTGTCTCCCTGCAGATGGGATGGGGTGACCTCGGTATTTTTGGGGAACCTTCCAGAGAGACTCCGAACCTGGACCAAATGGCCGCAGAAGGAATGCTGTTCACAAACTTCTACGCTGCCAACCCACTCTGCTCCCCGTGTAAGTGACGGTGTGTCTCTGCTCATTTGTCGGTCCCCCTGCCTGAGCTCTCCCGCCTGAACTATCAATGCTCGCTCCTCTGCTTGTGTGCGTCCACTGTGGCAGTGAGGGCAAGTGGGGTGTCCCAACACCCAGGATGGGTGGGTACCAAAATGCCCAGGGGCAGTGTCGAGGCTGAGGGGGGTGTAGGGGCTGAGGGGGGGTGTAGGGGCTGAGGGGGCAGTGTCGGGGCTGAGGGGGGTGTAGGGGCTGAGGGGGCAGTGTCGGGACTGAGGGGGGGTGTCGGGGCTGAGGGGGCAGTGTAGGGGCTGAGGGGGGTGTAGGGGCTGAGGGGAGGTGTAGGGGCTGAGGGGGCAGTGTCGGGGCTGAGGGGGCAGTGTCGGGGCTGAGGGGGCAGTGACGGGGCTGAGGGGGCAGTGTAGGGGCTGAGGGGGGGTGTCGGGGCTGAGGGGGGGTGTAGGGGCTGGGGGGCAGTGTCGGGGCTGAGGGGGGGTGTCGGGGCTGAGGGGGCAGTGTAGGGGCTGAGGGGGGGTGTAGGGGCTGAGGGGAGGTGTAGGGGCTGAGGGGGCAGTGTTGGGGCTGAGGGGGAAGTGTCGGGGCTGAGGGGGCAGTGATGGGGCTGAGGGGGCAGTGTAGGGGCTGAGGGGGGGTGTCGGGGCTGAGGGGGCAGTGTAGGGGCTGAGGGGGGGTGTAGGGGCTGAGGGGGGTGTACGGGCTGAGGGGGGGTGTAGGGGCTGAGGGGGGTGTAGGGGCTGAGGGGGGCGGGTTGGGGCTGAGGGGGGGTGTGGGGGCTGAAGGGGGGGTGTAGGGGCTGAGGGGGGCGGGTTGGGGCTGAGGGGGGGTGTAGGGGCTGAGGGGTGGGGGGTGTTGGGGCTGGGGGGGCGGGTTGGGGCTGAGGGGGGGTGTAGGGGCTGAGGGGTGGGGGGTGTTGGGGCTGGGGGGGCGTGTTGGGGGGTGTCGGGGCTGAGGGGGGCGGGTTAGGGCTGAGGGGGCTTGTCGTGCCGGGTGTTGAGGGGGGGTGTCGGGGCTGAGGGGGGCGGGTTGGGGCTGAGGGGGCTTGTCGTGCCGGGTGTTGAGGGGGGGGGTGTTGAGGGGGTGTGTCGGGGCTGAGGGGGGCGGGTTGGGGCTGAGGGGGCTTGTCGTGCCGGGTGTTGAGGGGGGGGGGTGTTGAGGGGGGGTGTCGGGGCTGAGGGGGGCTTGTCGTGCCGGGTGTTGAGGGGGGGTGTCGGGGGGTGTTGAGGGGGGGTGTCGGGGCTGAAGGGGGGTGGTTGGGGTGGGCCAGTGTGCCGTGCCCCGTCCGAACGCTGTTACTCCCCGTGCGTGCGTGCGTGTGTGGTGATTTGCCTCCTCTCTCCCCACAGCCCGGGCGGCTCTGCTGACCGGCCGGCTGCCCGTCAGGAATGGGTTCTACACCACCAACGCCCACGCCCGCAACGGTAGGGAGCCACTGCCGCAGGCAGACCGCTGCAGCCGCGCACCTGTGCAGCTCTGCGGGGAGGGGAACCGGGGGGGACAGTGCAGGGGCAGAGTGGGTGTGGGGAGGGGGGTAGTGGGTGGGGGGGGGGGGAGTGGGTGGGGGAAGGGGGGGAGTGGGTGAGGGGAGGGGGGTGAAGGAGTAGGTGTGGGGAGGGGGGTGTGGGGGAGTGGGTGTGGGGAGGGGAATGTGGGGGAGTGGGTGTGGGGAGGGGGTGAGTGGGGATGGGGAGAGTGGGGTGGGAAGGGAAGTGCGGATGGGAGAGGAATGTGGGTGTAGGATAGGGAGAGTAAGGGGTAAGGAGCAGGTATCCTGTGAGTGGGGGGTGGGATACCTGTGAGTGGGGAGGTGGGTGGGGTGGGATACCTGTGAGTGGGGGGGTACCTGTGAGTGATGGTGAGGGGGATACCTCCTGAGTTTGCACAGTTCCATCCCCAGCTCTTCACAAAGGGCCGTCTGTGATGTCCGCATGTGGCAAGAGTGTTGCCTGTGGGCATGGCCGTTGTGTGGTGTGACCTGGGACCTGGTATCACACACAGCTACCGTCCTCAGCAGTGGGGAAGAGGATCACTTGCCAGTGATGTTGTGCCAATCAGTAGGGTGATGGGGCGGCTGCAGGAACAGCTCCCAGGGCCAGGCTGTCTGCTGAAGCAGTGGCTCATGTCAAACACTAAAACTGTCCACCCTCTGTGTGGAACACCCTGGTAACCTGAATCAGCCCAACGCCGCTTAAAGCTTCACAACATCCAGGACAGAGCTGAATTGGCCATCGTAACACCAGACCCCCTTGCTACACGATGCAGTTCCCACCAACCATACTAGAGGAGCAAGATGAACCACTCTGTCGAAATCGCCCATACTGAAGTGTGTTCCCAAAGGAGCGGAACGTCCGCCATTTTAGTAAGCAAACCCCGCCGCTCACTCTGCCTCTCGCAGTGTAATCAGGGTTGTGGGGGAACAGTATGTGCGATGATACCATTAAAATGCAGAATACATCTCATCTATCAATTCACAGATTTTTGTTATTTTTCTTTAAAAATGTTTCTGTAAGTTTCTGCCTACTAAAATGGCGCCGATACATACTGCGGTTTTTAGGGTCGAGTGGTCTATCTTGCTCCTCTAGTATCTTTGGTTCCCAGCCAGCCGCTCACACACAAACCTCCAGGGGCAGGGCAGAGGAGGTCCACTCCAACTCATGCCCATAGGTGTGGGGGTCTGGGGGTGTGGGTGGGGGAGATGTGTGGGTCAGGGGGGGTGTGGGTGAGAGGGATCTGGGGGGGTGTGGGGGTCCGGGTGGGGGCGGTGTGTAGATGGGGGGGTATGGTTGGGGGTGGGGGGTTGTGGGTAGGGGGGGTGCGGGTGTGTGGGGCTGTGGATTGGGGGGGATTGTGGGGGTCCGGGTGGGGAGGTGTGGGTGGGAGGGTTCTGGGTGGGGGGGTGTGGGGGTCCGGGTGGGTGGTGTACCTGCTGGGAGAGGGGACGGACTGCAGGACTAGCCTGTTCACCTGTGTGATCACTGGTCACAATCACTGCACGGCTCTTCCTCCACAGGGTACACTCCACAGGAGATCGTTGGTGGAATTGCTGACTCTGAGATTCTGCTGCCAGAGCTCCTGCAGAAGGCAGGATATTCCAGCAAGATCGTTGGGAAATGGTTGGTTGACTTCACTCTTGATGGTGGGGAAGATGCTGGAGTCGGTTATTAAAGATGTAATAGCAGTGCATTTGGATAGCAGTAACAGGATCGGTCCAAGTCAGCATGGATTTACAAAGGGAAATCTTGCTTGACTTATCTTCTGGAATTTTTTGAGGATGAAACAAGTAAAATGGATAAAGGGGAGCCAGTGGATGTAGTGTATCTAGACTTGCAGAAAGGTCCCACACTAGAGATTAGTGGGCAAGATTAGAGCACATGGTATTGGGGGTCGGGTACTGACATGGATAGAACATTGGTTGGCAGACAGGAAACAAAGAGTAGGAATTAATGGGACCCTTTCAGAATGGCAGGCAGTGGCGAGTGGAGTGCCGCAAGGCTCGGTGCTGTGTACAATGTGCAATATACAGTATATTCAGAAAGTATTCAAACCCCTTCACTTTTTCCACATTTTGCTACGTTACAGCCTTATTTTAAAATGAATTAAGTTCATTTTTTTAATCATCAATCTACACACAATTCCCCATAATAAAAAAGCGAAAACATGCGTTTAGAAATTTTTGCAAAGTAATTAAAAAGAAATAACTGAAATATCACATTTACATAAGTATTCAGACCCTTTGCTCTGACACTCAAAATTGAGCTTATGTTCATCCTGTTTCCATTGATTATCCTTGAGATATTTCTACAAGTTGATTGCAGTCCAATTGCAATGATTGATTTGACATGATTTGGAAAGGCACACACCTGTCAATGTAAGGTCCCACAGTTGACAGTACATGTCAGAGCAAAAACCTCTGAGACAGAGGAACTCCGCTCCAGAGTTCCTCTGTGAAGATAGGAGAACCTTCCAGAAGGACAACTATATCTACAGCACTCCACCAATCAGGCCTTTATGGTAGAGTGGCCAGATGGAAGCCACTCCTCAGTAAAAGGCACATGACAGCCCGCTTGGAGTTTGCCAAAATGCACCTAAAGGACTCCCAGACCATGAGAAACAAGATTCTCTGGTCTGTTGAAACCAAGATTGAACTCTTTGGCCTGAATGCCAAGCGGCACCGCTCATGACCTGGCCAATACCATACCTACGGTGAAGCATGGTGGTGGCAGCATCATGCTGTGGGAATGTTTTTCAGCGGCAGGAACTGGGAGACTAGTCAAGATCGAGGCAAAGATAAACGGAGCAAAGTACAGAGAGATCCTTGATGAAAACCTGCTGCAGAGCGTTCTGGACCTCAGACTGGGGTGGAGGTTCACCTTCCAACAGGACAACGACCCAAAGCACACAGCCAGGACAACGCAGGAGTGGCTTCATGATGTCTGTGAATGTGCTTGAGTGGCCGAGCCAGAGCCCGGACTTGAGCCCGATTGAACATCTCTGGAGGGACCTGAAAATAGCTGTGCATCGACGTTCCCATCCAACCTGACAGGATCTGCTAAGAAGAATGAGAGAAATGACCCAAATACAGGTGTGCCAAGCTTGTAGTGTCATACCCAAGAAGACCTGAGGCTGTAATCGCTATCAAAGGTGCCTCAACAAAGTACTGAGTTAAGAGTCTGAATACTTATGTAAATGTGATATTTCAGTTATTTCTTTTTAATTACTTTGCAAAAAATTCTAAACACATGTTTTTGCTTTTTTATTCTGGGGTATTGTGATTTTGATTGATGATTTAATCCATTTTAAAATAAGGCTGTAACATAACAAAATGTGGAAAAAGTGAAGGGGTCTGAATACTTTCTGAATGCACTGTACATTAATGATTTAGATGAAGGAATTAAAAGTAACATTAGCAAATTTGCAGATGACACAAAGCTGGGTGGCTGTGTGAACTGCGAAGAGGATGCTATGAGGATGCGGGGTGGCTTGGACAGGTTGGGTGAGTGGACAGATGCATGGCAGATGCAGTATAAAGTGGATAAATGTGAGGTTGCAAGAACAAGAAGGCAGATTATTATTATCTGAATGGTGTCAGATTAGGAAAAGGGGAAGTGCAACAAGACCTGGGTGTCCTTGTCCACCAGTCACTGAAAGTAAACATGCAGGTACAGCAGGCAGTGAAGAAAGCTAATGGCATGCTGGCCTTCATAACGAAAGGATTTGAGTATAGGAGCGAAGAGGTCCTGCAGTTGTACAGGGCCCTGGTGAGACCACACCTGGAGTATTGAGTGCAACTTTGATCTCCTAATTTGAGGAAGGATATTCTTGCTATTGAGGGAGTGCGGAGTAGGTTCACCAGGTTAATTCCCGGGATGGCAGGACTGTCATATGATGAAAGAATGGAATGATTGGACTTGTATACACTGGAATTTAGAAGGATGAGAGTGGATCTTACAGAAACATAAAATTATTAAGGGATTGGACATGCTAGAGGCAGGAAACATGTTCCTGATGGTGGGGGAGTCCCGAACCAGGGGCCACAGTTTAAGAATAAAGGGGAGGCCATTTAGAACTGAGATGCAGAAAAAACTTTTTCACCCAGAGAGAGTTGTGAATTTGTGGAATTCTCTGCCTCAGAAGGCAGTGGAGACCGACTCACTGATTGCATTCAAAAGAGAGCTAGATGGATAGCGGAATCAATGGATATGGGGATGATCGGCTAGACTGGACTGGCCTACTCCTGCACCTGTGTTCTATGTATTTATGTTGACAGAAATGCTGAGCGTGATGTATCGTGGAGGTCAGGGTGTGGCCTTGCACATCCCTTTGTCTTTCCTACCTGTCAAAGATCACTGTAGCTTACTGCACAGAAAACCCATTGGAGACACACGAGACTGCAGATGCTGGAATCTGTAGCAAAAGGAGAGCTATGGGAGGAACTCAGCGGGTCAGGCAGCATCTGTGGAGGAAATGGGCAGACCACGTTTCAGGACCTTCTTCACACTGAAAGTGGAGAGTTAGAGCATATCTTAGAGTGATACAGCGTGGAAACAGGCCCCTCGTCCCAACATGCCCACAGCAGCCAACAAGTCCCAGCTATACTAGTCCCATCTGCCCTCATTAGGTCCACATACCTCCAAACATGTCCTAACCATGTACCTGTCTAACTTTATTATTATTTTTTTTTAAAATCTGTTTATTAGTTTTTACAATTATTTCAACAATGAACAAACAATACGCGTAAAGATACATCCCCACCCCCCGCCCCATCCCAGACGCAGAGATAAACATTGACATTAGTAAAACAAATACAAGGTTTAAAAAAAACATATATAATTTTTTTTAAATAAATAAATAAATAATTCAAAATTTTGATTACAAACAAGGGAGGAAGAGTGTAGGCGGACATATAAGCAGTCAGCACTTTGGTTTATCCCCATTCTCTAAAACAATCATTAAAGTTTTTGCATAATTTAGAAACGGTAACCATGTTTCTTTAAAGCTTTCCTATAAACCTTTGAGAGATAATCTAATCTTCTCTAGCTGTTTCTTAAATGTTGGGATAGTCCCAGCCTCATCTATCTCATCTGGCAGCTTGTTCCATACACCCACCACCCTTTGTGGGAAAAGGTTATCCCTCAGATTCCTATTAAATATTTTCCTCTTCACCTTAAACCTATGTCCTCTGGTCCTTGATTCACCTACTCTGGGCAAGAGACTCTGTCCATCTACCCGATCTATTCCTCTCATGATTTTATACCTCTATAAGATCATCCCTCATCCTCCTACGCTCCAAGGAATAGAGACCCAGCCTACTCAACCTCTCTCTATACCTCACACCCTCTAGTCCTGGCAACATCCTCGTAAATCTTCCCTGAACCCTTTCCAGCTTGACAACATCTTTCCCATAACATGGTGCCCAGAACTGAATACAATACTCTAAATGCAGCCTCACCAATGTCTTATACAACTGCAACATGACCTCCCAACTTCTATACTCAATACACTGGCTTGATGAAGGCCAATGTGGCCACCTTTATACCTTTACTCCTAGATCCCTCTGCTCTACAACACTCCCCAGAGCCCCACCATTGACAGTGTTGGTCCTGCCCATGTTAGACTTATCAAAATCCAGCACCTCACATTTCTCTGTATTAAATTCCATCAGCCATTCCTTAGTCCACCTGGCCAATCGATCCAGATCCTGCTGCAATTTTTCACAGCCATTTTCACTATCTGCAAAACCACCCACTTCTGTATCATCAGCAAACTTGCTAATCTTAGAAACATAAACATTCGGCCCTTTGAGCCAGCACCACCATTCATTGTGATCATGGCTGATCGTCCACAATCAGTAACCCGTGCCTGCCTTCTCCCCATATCCCTTGATTCCACAAGCCCCATGAGCTCTATCTAACTCTCTCTTAAATCCATCCAGTGATTTGGTTTCCACTGCCCTCTGTGGCAGAGAATTCCACAAATTCACAACTCTCTGGGTGAAAAAGTTTTTTCTCACCTCAGTTTTAAATGGCCTCCCCTTTATTCTAAGACTGTGGCCCCTGGTTCTGGACTCCCCCAACATTGGGGACATTTTCCCTGCATCTAGCTTGTCCAGTCCTTTTATAATTGTATATGTCTATAAGATCCCCTCTCATCCTTCTAAACTCCAGTGAATACAAGCCTAGTCTTTTCAATATTGCCGTGTATGTTCTTATCCAAATCATTGATATAGATTTAACTAACTTTATTATTTAAGGGTAAATTGGATAAGTATATGGATAAGAGGGGATTAGAGGGTTATGGTCTGAGTGCAGGTAGATGAGACTAGGTCAGGGAGAATGGTCGGCATGGACTGGTAGGGCCGGACAGGCCTGTTTCCATGCTGTAGTTGTTATATGTTGTTATATGTTAACCCGAATGCAACTTTTTCACTCAGTCAGTGGTCCATATCTGGAATGAGCTGCCAGAGGAAGCTGTAGAAGCAGACACAATTATGACTTTTAAAGGACATTTGTACAGATATGTGGATAAGAAAGGTTTAGAGGGCTGTGGGACAAACGTAGGCATTTGGGACAAGCCCAGAATGCCAACTTGGTCAGCATTGACAAGTTCCCACGCTGTACCGCTGTACCGTTCTATTACTGTGTTAAACCTTTTCCAATTCAGAGTAGTAAAGAAGGAGTATGGTATGACTGCCTTCATCGTTCTGAGCATCTAGTGGAAGAGTCAGGAAGTCATGTTGCAGTTTCATGGGACTTTGCTTAGGCTGCATTTGAAGCATCTGTGCAGGGAATAGACAGGCGATATTTTGTGTCAGGACCCTTCTTCAGATTGATGGGCAAGGGGGGAGAAAACTGGAATAGAGAGGTGGGAGCGGGCGAGACAAAGCCTGGCAAGTGATAGGTTGATACGGGTGAGGGGGATGATTGGTAGATGGGTGGAGTAAGACTAGTGGTGAAAAGGAGACAAAATGAAGTGGATAAGGGGAAGAGGAGGGAGGAATGTGGACAAAAGGGTGAGAGGGAGATGAGCGTCGGGTAGAGGGGAGAGGAGCGGGGTAAGGGGGGGATGGGGGGAGCAGGTGAAAGAGAGGGGGGTGGAGCCTGACTTTGCCTGTCCCTCCCCTCAGGCACCTGGGACATCGAGCCCAGTTCCACCCGCTGAGGCACGGCTTCGATGAGTGGTTCGGAGCCCCAAACTGTCACTTTGGGCCGTACGACAACAGGAACAGGCCTAACATTCCTGTCTACAACAACTCTGAGATGGTGGGCAGGTGAGGAGATGCGAGCGAGGGCTCTGACCACATTCCAGTAACCGGCCGAACGGGAGGGAGGGTGCTGGCCACCGAGGCTGGGACACCCCCCCCCCCACCACTCCCTCAGTGCTGAGACCTCCCCTCCCCCAGTGGTGGGACCAGGAGGTACGGGGAGAAGGCAGGAACGGGGTACTGATTGTGAATGATCAGCCATGATCACATTGAATGGTGGGTGATGGCTCAAAGGGCCGAATGGCCTCCTCCTACACCTATTGTCTATTGACCCTCCCCCAGTGCAGGGACCCCCCCCCCCCCCAGTGCACAGCTGGGTCATTCTTGGAGGGCCTGGTGGGTGGGATGGGTTAGGATGGGGAGAGTGGGGGGGGGCCAGGGTTGAGGGTGGGAAGGGTCAGGGCAGGGGTTGGGGGAAGGGTGAGTCGGGGCGGGGGAGGGGTGGGACAGGGCATGGGGTGGGGGAGCATTGGGATGGGGTGGCTAGGGTGAGGATGCAGTACAGTGGGGAGGGGAGGGTGGGGGCATGAGGTAGGGGTAGGGGCGATGGGATGGGCAGGGTGAGGATGGGGAGGGGAGGGTGAGGATGGGGAGACTGGGTGCCTGACTGACATGGCCCTGTGTCTGCAGATACTACGAGGAGTTTCCGATCAATGTGAAGACGGGGGAATCAAACCTCACCCAGATCTACCTGCAGGTGGGCAACCTCACCAACCCCACCCCCGTCACCCCCTCCACCCACCCCCCTCACCCCCCTCACCCAACCACCCCCCTCACCCACCCCCCTCACTCACCCACCCCCCTCACCCCCTCCACCCACCCCCCTCACCCACCCATCCCCCTCATCCCCTCCACCCACCCCCCTCACCCCCTCCACCCACCCCCTCACCCCCCTCACCCACCTCCCTCACTCACCCCCTCCACCCACCCCCTCCACCCACCCCCCTCACCCACCCACCCCCCTCACCACCTCCACCCACCCCCTCACCCACCCCCTCACTCACCCACCCCCCTCACCCACCCCCTCACTCACCCACCCCCCTCACCCCCTCCACCTACCCCCCTCCACCCACCCCCCTCACCCCCTCCACCCACCCCCTCACCCCCTCAACGCACCCCCCTCACCCCTTCCACCCACCCCCTCACCCACCCACCCCCCTCAACCACCCACCCCCCTCACCCCCTCCACCCACCCCCCTCACCCCCTCCACCCACCCCCCTCACCCCCTCCACGCACCCCCCCTCACCCACCCACCCCCCTCACCCCCTCCACCCACAGTGGTCAGTGTGGGGACGGGTGGTCAGTGTGGGGACGGACACAGTGGTCAGTGTGGGGACACAGTGGTCAGTGTGGGGACAGACACAGTGGTCAGTGTGGGGACGGGTGGTCAGTGTGGGGACGGGTGGTCAGTGTGGGGACAGACACAGTGGTCAGTGTGGGGACGGGTGGTCAGTGTGGGGACACAGTGGTCAGTGTGGGGACACAGTGGTCAGTGTGGGGACAGACACAGTGGTCAGTGTGGGGACGGGTGGTCAGTGTGGGGACACAGTGGTCAGTGTGGGGACACAGTGGTCAGTGTGGGGACGGGTGGTCAGTGTGGGGACGGACACAGTGGTCAGTGTGGGGACGGGTGGTCAGTGTGGGGACAGACACAGTGGTCAGTGTGGGGTCACAGTGGTCAGTGTGGGGACACAGTGGTCAGTGTGGGGACGGGTGGTCAGTGTGGGGACGGACACAGTGGTCAGTGTGGGGACGGGTGGTCAGTGTGGGGACGGGTGGTCAGTGTGGGGACGGGTGGTCAGTGGGGACGGGTGGTCAGTGTGGGGACGGGTGGTCAGTGTGTGTTCTTGGGCTGCAGGAGGGGCTGGAGTTTATCCGCAGACAGGCGGCCGCTCGCAAGAGCTTCTTGCTGTACTGGGCAGTTGATGGCACGCACGCTCCCGTCTACGCATCAAAGGCCTACCTGGGAACCAGCAGGAGGGGCTTGTGAGTACCCTCAGTCCATGTCTGCGCTGTGCGAGCCGGGGGGTGTGTGGGCCCGGGGCAGTGTGTGACCCAGCGACACTATCACACACACAGAGTCACACACACACACAGAGTCACACACACACACACAGTCACTCACACACACAGAGTCACACACACACACACAGAGTCACACACACACACACTATCACACACACACAGAGTCACACACACACACACACACACACTATCACACACACACACACACACACACACAGTCGCGGCAGGGCTGGGCTGGGCTGCCCCATGGGAGCAGTCACAGCTGTGGTCCCCACGGTAACGGCTTGTCGCCGCAGGTACGGAGACGCGGTGCGAGAGATGGACGAGAGTGTGGGCACCATCCTGCGGGAGCTGCACCAGCAGGGCATCGCCAACAACACCCTGGTCTTCTTTACCTCCGACAACGGGGCCGCCCTCGTCTCTGCCCCCAAGCAAGGTGGGGGCACCTGGGCACGGGGGGGCACCTGGGCACGGGGGGGCACCTGGGCACGGGGGGGCACCTGGACACGGGGGGGCCTGGGCACGGGGGGACCTGGGCACGGGGGGACCTGGGCACAGGGGGCACCTGGGCACGGGGGGGCACCTGGGCACGGGGGGGGCACCTGGGCACGGGGGGACCTGGGCACGGGGGGACCTGGGCACAGGGGGGGGCACCCACACCACCTCACCACCCACACCCCCTCACCACCCACACCCCCTCACCCTCACCCTCACCACCCCCCCCTCACCACCCCCCTCACCCTCACCACCCACACCCCCTCACCACCCTCACCCCCCCTCACCACCCACACCCCCTCACCCCCTCACCACCCACACCCCCTCACCACCCACACCCCCTCACCACCCACACCCCCTCACCACCCACACCCCCTCACCCTCACCACCCCCCCCCTCACCACCCCCCTCACCCTCACCACCCACACCCCCCCTCACCTCCTGCCCCCCCCCGCCCTGCAGCTTGTGTTGCAACTGCCCACTGATTTGTTGGCCAACTCTGGGTTAACGACACGAGTACGGAGCTCAGTGCTGCCTCTCCCCACCCCCGTCACTGGGTCACGGCTGTGACAGGCGTGTGTGTGTGGGTGGGTGTTGGGTGGCGTGGCCGTCACGTGTGTGGGTGAGGCAGTCACTGGGGGACGTGTGTTTCAGGGGGCAGCAACGGGCCGTTCCTGTGTGGGAAGGAGACCACGTTCGAGGGGGGCATGAGGGAGCCTGCCATCGCCTGGTGGCCCGGGCACATTCCTGCTGGCCAGGTCAGTGGGCACGGCAGGAGGGGGAGTCAGGGGGCCGGGGGGAGGGGGAGTCAGGGGGGAGTCAGGGGGCCGGGGGGAGGGGGAGTCAGGGGGCCGGGGGGAGAGGGGGGAGTCAGGGTGCAGGGGGCCGAGGGGGGAGTCAGGGGGACGGGGGGAGTCAGGGGGCCGGGGGGAGGGGGAGTCAGGGGGCCGGGGGGAGGGGGAGTCAGGGGGCCGGGGGGAGAGGGGGTAGTCAGGGTGCGGGCGGGGGGACACCGCGCGGGGGAGAGGGGGGAGTCAGGGTGTGGGGGAGTCAGGGTGCGGGGGAGAGGGGGAGTCGGTGCAGGGGAGAGGAGGAGTCAGGGTGCGGGGGAGAGGGGGAGTCAGGGTGCAGGGGGCCGAGGGGAGAGGGGGGAGTCAGGGGGACGGGGGGAGTCAGGGGGCCGGGGGGAGAGGGGGTAGTCAGGGTGCGGGGGCGGGCGGGGGGACACCGCGCGTGGGAGAGGGGGGAGTCAGGGTGTGGGGGAGTCAGGGTGCGGGGGAGAGGGGGAGTCAGGGTGCAGGGGAGAGGGGGAGTCAGGGTGCAGTGGAGAGGGGGAGTCAGGGTGCGGGGGAGAGGGGGAGTCAGGGTGCAGGGGAGAGGGGGAGTCAGGGTGCAGGGGAGATGGGGAGTCAGGGTGCAGGGGAGAGGGGGAGTCAGGGTGCGGGGGAGAGGGGGAGTCAGGGTGCAGGGGAGAGGGGGAGTCAGGGTGCGGGGGAGAGGGGGAGTCAGGGTGCAGGGGAGAGGGGGAGTCAGGGTGCAGGGGAGAGGGGGAGTCAGGGTGCGGGGGAGAGGGGGAGTCAGGGTGCAGGGGAGAGGGGGAGTCAGGGTGCAGGGGAGAGGGGGAGTCAGGGTGCAGGGGAGAAGGGGAGTCAGGGTGCAGGGGAGAAGGGGAGTCAGGGTGCAGGGGAGAAGGGGAGTCAGGGTGCAGGGGAGAGGGGAGAGGGGGAGTCAGGGTGCAGGGGAAAGGGGGAGTCAGGGTGCAGGGGAGAGGGGGAGTCAGGGTGCGGGGGAGAGGGGGAGTCAGGGTGCGGGGGAGAGGGGGAGTCAGGGTGCAGGGGAGAGGGGGGAGTCAGGGTGCGGGGGAGTCAGGGTGCGGGGGAGTCAGGGGGACACCGCGCGGTGGAGAGGGACGGGGTACAGCAGAGGTACGGGGTACAGCACAGTTGGGCAGCCCCACAATGATGCTTGTTGCAGGTGAGTGGGCAGCTGGGCACGCTGATGGACCTGTTCACCACTAGCCTGGCCCTGGCTGGGCTACAGCCCCCCAGCGACCGGCAGATGGACGGCATCGACCTGTCGCCCGTCATCCTGCAGAACCAGCTGATTGACAGGTACCCGGCTGGGAGGGGAGGTGGGCCGGAGAGAGGGCTGGACATGGGCGGTGACCCGGCCAACTGGGGTTTTGAGGGGAGGGGAATAGCAACAGAGGCCTGGATGGGTGGGTGGAGGCAGCAAAAGGCTGAGGGGATGGAACATGAGAGGGACGGACTTGGCTTCGAACCAAGTGAGAACTGTGCAGGCAGGAACTGCAGGTGCAGGTTTACACTGAAGATAGACACAGAACTCAGTAACTTAGCGGGACAGGCAGCATCTCCGGAGAGAAGGAACGGGTGACGTTTCGGGTCGAGACCCTTCTTCAGACTGACATCAGGGGGGAGGGAGATGCATAGATACGCTTTAAGCCCTAATCCTTACCTATGTCTCCCTCTCTCCTGAGTCTCAGTCTGAAGAAGGGTCTCGGCCCGAAACATCACCCGTTCCTTCTAACCAGAGATGCTGCCTGTTCCAAGTGAAGCTGTGGTGGGCAGAGGGGAGCGGTGCGGGTAGCAAACCCAACATGAGGAGGGTATCCTCTGGGCACCAGCACCGTCTCCCTGTGGTGACCACTGTCTCTCCCTGTGGGGACCACTGTCTCTCCGTGTGGGGACCACTGTCTCTCCCTGTGGGGACCACTGTCTCTCCCTGTGGTGACCACTTTATCCCTATGGGGACCACTGACCATCCCTATGGGGACCACTGTCTCTCCGTGTGGGACCACTGTCTCTCCGTGTGGGGACCACTGTCTCTCCCTGTGGGGACCACTGTCTCTCCGTGTGGGGACCACTGTCTCTCCGTGTGGGGACCACTGTCTCTCCCTGTGGGGACCACTGTCTCTCCGTGTGGGGACCACTGTCTCTCCCTGTGGTGACCACTGTCTCTCCCTGTGGGGACCACTGTCTCTCCCTGTGGGGACCACTGTCTCTCCCTGTGGGGACCACTGTCTCTCCCTGTGGGGACCACTGTCTCTCCGTGTGGGGACCACTGTCTCTCCCTGTGGGGACCACTGTCTCTCCGTGTGGTGACCACTGTCTCTCCCTGTGGGGACCACTGTCTCTCCGTGTGGGGACCACTGTCTCTCCCTGTGGTGACCACTGTATCCCTATGGGGACCACTGACCATCCCTATGGGGACCACTGACCATCCCTGTGGTGACCACTGACCATCCCTGTGGTGACCACTGTATCCCTGTGGGGACCACTGACCATCCCTGTGGTGACCACTGTCTCCGTGTGGGGACCACTGTCTCTCCGTGTGGTGACCACTGTCTCTCCGTGTGGTGACCACTGTCTCTCCGTGTGAAGACCACTGTCTCCGTGTGGTGACCACTGTCTCTCCGTGTGGTGACCACTGTCCGTGTGGGGACCACTGTCTCTCCGTGTGGGGACCACTGTCTCACTGTCACGGTAAACTAGCCAATAATATAAAGGAGGATTGTAAAAGCTTTTTTAGGTATGTAAAGAGGAAAAAAAGAGTCTAGGCAAATGTGGGCCCCTTGAAGACAGAAGCAGGGGAATTTATTATGGGGAACAAGGAAATGGCAGACGAGTTGAACCGGTACTTTGGATCTATCTTCACTAAGGAAGATGCAAGCAATCTCCCAGATGTTCTAGTGGCCAGAGATCCTAGGGTGACGGAGGAACTGAAGGAAACCCACATTAGGCAGGAAATGGTGTTGGGTAGACTGATGGGACTGAAGGCTGATAAATCCCCAGGGCCTGATGGTCTGCATCCCAGGGTATCTTAAGGAAGTGGCTCTAGAAATCATGGACTCATTGGTGATCATTTTCCAATGTTCTATAGATTCAGGATCAGTTCCTGTGGATTGGAGGGTAGCTAATGTTATCCCACTTTTTAACAAAGGAGGGAGAGAGAAAATGGGAAATTATAGACCAGTTAGTCTGACATCAGTGGTGGGGAAGATGCTGGAGTCAATTATAAAAGACGAAATTGCGAAGCATTTGGATAGCAGTAACAGGATCGTTCCGAGTCAGCATGGATTTACGAAGGGGAAATCATGACTAATCGTCTGGAATTTTTTGAGGATGTAACTAGGAAAATTGACAGGGGAGAGCCTATGGATGTGGTGTACCTCGACTTTCAGAAAGCCTTCGACAAGGTTCCACATAGGAGATTAGTGGGCAAAATTAGAGCACATGGTATTGGGGGTAGGGTACTGACATGGATAGAAAATTGGTTGACAGACAGAATGCAAAGAGTGGGGATAAATGGGTCCCTTTCAGAATGGCAGGCAGTGACTAGTGGGGTACCGCAAGGCTCGGTGCTGGGACCGCAGCTATTTACAATATACATTAATGACTTGGATGAAGGGATTAAAAGTGCCATTAGCAAATTTGCAGATGATACAAAGCTGGGTGGTAGTGTGAACTGTGAGGAAGATGCTATGAGGTTGCAGGGTGACTTGGACAAGTTGTGTGACTGGGCGGATGCATGGCAGATGCAGTTTAATGTGGATAAGTGTGAGGTTATCCACTTTGGTGGTAAGAATAGGAAGGCAGAGTATTATCTGAATGGTGTCAAGTTAGGAAAAGGGGACGTACAACGAGATCTGGGTGTCCTAGTGCATCAGTCACTGAAAGGAAGCATGCAGGTACAGCAGGCAGTGAAGAAAGCCAATGGAATGTTGGCCTTCATAACAAGAGGAGTTGAGTATAGGAACAAAGAGGTCCTTCTGCAGTTGTACAGGGCCCTAGTGAGACCACACCTGGAGTACTGTGTGCAGTTTTGGTCTCCAAATTTGAGGAAGGATATTCTTGCTATTGAGGGCGTGCAGCGTAGGTTTACTAGGTTAATTCCCGGAATGGCGGGACTGTCATATGTTGAAGGACTGGAGTGACTAGGCTTGTATACACTGGAATTTAGAAGGATGAGGGGGGATCTTATTGAAACGTATAAGATTATTAAGGGGTTGGACACGTTAGAGGCAGGAAACATGTTCCCAATGTTGGGGGAGTCCAGAACAAGGGGCCACAGTTTAAGAATAAGGGTTAGGCCATTTAGAACGGAGATGAGGGAAAACTTTTTCAGTCAGAGAGTTGTGAATCTAGAATTCTCTGGCTCAGAAGGCAGTGGAGGCCAATTCTCTGAATGCATTCAAGAGAGAGCTAGATAGAGCTCTTAAGAATAGCGGAGTCAGGGGGTATGGGGAGAAGGCAGGAACGGGGTACTGATTGAGAATGATCAGCCATGATCACATTGAATGGCGGTGCTGGCTCGAAGGGCCGAATGGCCTCCTCCTGCACCTATTGTCTCCATGTGGTGACCACTGACCATCCCTGTGGAGACCACTGACCATCCCTGTGGTGACCACTGACCATCCCTGTGGAGACCACTGTCTCTCCGTGTGGAGACCACTGTCTCTTCGTGTGGTGACCACTGACCATCCCTGTGGAGACCACTGTCTCTCCGTGTGGTGACCACTGTCTCTCCGTGTGGTGACCACTGACCATCCCTGTGGAGACCACTGTCTCTCCGTGTGGTGACCACTGTCTCTCCGTGTGGTGACCACTGACCATCCCTGTGGTGACCACTGACCATCCCTGTGGAGACCACTGTCTCTCCTTGTGGTGACTGCTGTCTCTCCCTGTGGTGACCTCTGTCTCTCCGTGTGGAGACCACTGTCTCTCCGTGTGGTGACCGCTGTCTCTCCGTGTGGTGACCACTGTCTCTCCGTGTAGTGACCACTGACCATCCCTGTGGAGACCACTGTCTCTCCATGTGGTGACTGCTGTCTCCCACTGTGGTGACCACTGACCATCCCTGTGGTGACCACTGTCTCTCCGTGTGGAGACCACTGTCTCTCTGTGTGGAGACCACTGACCATCCCTGTGGAGACCACAGTCTCTCGTGTGGTGACCTCTGTCTCTCTGTGTGGTGACCGCTGTCTCTCCGTGTGGTGACCGCTGTCTCTCCGTGTGGAGACCACTGTCTCTCCGTGTGGAGACCACTGACCATCCCTGTGGAGACCACTGTCTCTCTGTGTGGTGACCTCTGTCTCTCTGTGTGGTGACCGCTGTCTCTCCGTGTGGTGACCGCTGTCTCTCCGTGTGGTGACCACTGACCATCCCTGTGGAGACCTCTGTCTCTCCGTGTGGAGACCACTGTCTCTCCGTGTGGAGACCACTGACCATCCCTGTGGAGACCACTGTCTCTCCGTGTGGTGACCGCTGTCTCTCCGTGTGGTGACCGCTGTCTCTCCGTGTGGTGACCGCTGTCTCTCCGTGTGGTGACCTCTGTCTCTCTGTGTGGTGACCGCTGTCTCTCCGTGTGGTGACCGCTGTCTCTCCGTGTGGTGACCGCTGTCTCTCCGTGTGGTGACCGCTGACCATCCCTGTGGAGACCACTGTCTCCGTGTGGAGACCACTGTCTCCGTGTGGTGACCTCTGTCTCTCTGTGTGGTGACCGCTGTCTCTCCGTGTGGTGACCGCTGTCTCTCCGTGTGGTGACCACTGTCTCTCGCTGTGCTGTGTGTTGTCTAGGCCGGTGTTTTATTACCGGGGCAATGAGCTGATGGCCGTGCGGGTGGGACTCTACAAGGCCCATTACTGGACCTGGAGCAACTCCTGGGAGGAGCTGGCACGTGTGAGTTACTGTGCGATGGGGCGGAGGGAGATGGTAGGGGAGGGGGAGGTGGCAGGGGGGGTGGGAGGAGGTGGTGGGGGGAGGTGGCAGGGCGGGTGGGTCTGGTGGAAGGGAGGACAGTGAGGGTCTCGATGAGTGAGTTACATAGAAATATAGAAAATAGGTGCAGGAGGAGGCCATTCGGCCCGTCGATCCAGCACCGCCATTCATTGTGATCATGGCTGATCATTCACAATCAATAACCCGTGCCTTCCACATATCCCTTGATTCCATTAGCCCCTAGAGCTCTATCTAACTCTTAAATCCATCCAATGACTTGGCCTCCACTGCCCTCTGTGGCAGAGAATTCCACAAATTCACAACTTTCTGGGTGAAATAGTTCCTACTAACCTCAGTTTTAAATGGCCTCCCCTTAAATGGCCTCTAAGACTGTGGCCCCTGGCTCTTGACTCGCCCAACATTGGGAACATCTTTCCTGCATCTAGCTTGTCCAGTCCTTTTATAATTTTATATGTCTCTATAAGATCTCCTCTCATCCATCTAAACTCCAGTGAGTATAAGCCTAGTCTTTTCAATCTTTCCTCACATGACAGTCCCGCCATCCCAGGGATCAATCTCGTGAACCTACGCTGCACTGCCTCAATTACAAGGATGTCCTTCCTCAAATTAGGAGACCAAAACTGTACACAATACTCCAGATGTGGTCTTACCAGGGCCCTATACAACTGCAGAAGAACCTCTTTACTCCTATACTGAAATCCTCTCGTTATGAAGGCCAACATGCCATTAGCTTTCTTCACTGCCTGCTGTACCTGCATGCCAACTTTCAGTGTCTGGTGTACAAGGACACCCAGGTCTCGCTGCACTTCCCCCTTACCTAACCTGACACCATTGAGATAATAATCTGCCTCCTTGTTTTTGCCGCCAAAGTGGATAACCTCACATTTATCTATATTATACTGCATCTGCCACGCATCTGCCCACTCACTTAACCTGTCCTGGTCACCCTGCAACCTCCTAACATCCTCTTCACAGTTCACACTGCCACCCAGCTTTGTGTCATCTGCAAACTTGCTAGTGTTCCTTCTAATTCCTTCATCCAAATCATTAATATATATGGTAAACAGTTGCGGCCCCAACACCGAGCCTTGCGGCACTCCACTCGCCACTGCCTGCCATTCTGAAAAGGACCCGTTTACTCCTACTCTTTGCTTCGTCTGCCAACCAATTCTCTATCCATGTCAACACCCTACCTCCTACCTATGTGCTCTAATTTTACTCACCAATCTCCCGTGTGGGACCTTATCAAAGGCTTTCTGAAAGCCTAGATACATTACACCACTAGCTCCCCTTCATCCATTTTACTTGTCACATTCTCAAAAAATTCCAGAAGATTAGTCAAGCATGACTTCTCTTTCATAAATCCATGCTGACTTGGACTCATTCTTTTACTGCTATCCAAATGCACCGTTATTACCTCTTTAATAATTGACTCCAGCATCTTTCCCACCACCGATGTCAGGCTAACTGGTCTATAATCTCCCATTTTCTCTCTCGCTCCTTTCTTGAAAGGTTGGATAACATTAGCTATCCTCCAATCCACAGGAACTGATCCTGAATCTATTGAACATTGGAAAATGATCACCAATGCGTCCACTATTTCTAGAGCCACCTCCCTGAGTACCCTGGGATGCAGACCATCAGGCCCAGGAGATTTATCAACCTTCAGTCCCATCAGTCTACCCAATACTATTTCTCGCCTAATGCAAATTTCTTTCAGTTCCTCTATCCCCCAAGATCCTCTGTCCTCCAGTACATCTGGGAGATTGTTTGTGTCTTCCTTAGTGAAGACAGATCCAAAGTACCTGTTCAACTCTTCTGCCATTTCATTGTTACCCATAATAATTTCACCCGTGTTTGCCTTCAAGGGACCCACATTTGACTTTGCTATTCTTTTTCTCTTAACATAACTAAAGAGGCTTTTACTGTCCTTCTTTATATTCTTGGCCAGCTTCCCCTCGTACTTCATCTTTTCAGCCCGTATTGCCTGTTTTGTTACCTTCTGTTGTCCTTTGAAAGTTTCCCAATCCTCTGGCTTCCAGCTACTCTTTGCTGTGTTATACATCTTTTCTTTTAGTTTTATTCCATCCCTAACTTCCCTTGTCAGCCACGGTTGCCTCCTACTCCCCTTAGAATCTTTCTTTCGCTTTGGAATGAAATGATCCTGCATCTTCCGGATTATGCCCAGAAATTCCTGCCATTGCTGTTCCACCATCATTCCTGCTAGGATCCCTTTCCAGTCGACCTTGGCCAGCTCCTCTCTCATGCCTTCATAGTCCCCTTTGTTCAACTGCAACACTGACACTTCCGATTTAACCTTCTCCCTCTCAAATTGCAGATTAAAACTAATCATATTATGATCACTACCTCCAAGCGGTTCCTTTACCTCGAGTTCCCTTAGCAAATCTGGTTCATTGAACAACACTAAATCCAGAATTGCCCTTTCTCTGGTAGGCTCCAGCACAAGCTGCTCTAAGAATCCATCTCGGAGGCACTCTACAAACTCTCTTTCTTGGGGTCCAGAACCAACATGATTTTCCCAGTCTACCTGCATATTGAAATCCCCCATCACCACAGTGGCATTACTTTTGTTACATGCCAGCTTTAACTCCTGCTGCAACTTACACCCTATATCAGGGCTACTATTTGGGGGTCTGTATCTAACTCCCATTAGTGTCTTCTTACCTTTACAATTCCTCAACTCTATCCACAGTGACTCTACCTCGTCAGTCCCTATGTCACCCCTCGCAAGGGACTGAGTTTCGTCCCTCACCAGCAGGTGTTGTCGACAGGCCACTCCGCAGGCAGGGAGAGGGGTGGTGGGCAGGGAGAGCTCCAGTGGGCGGGGGTGGGGGCAAGAGTAGACTGGATGGGCCAAACGGCCTCATTCTGCTGCTACAACTAATGAATTTGTGAAATGGTGTATGTGTGGTGGGCAGGAGGCCAGTCGGGCCATCGAGCCAGTGCTGCCCCACTGGCTGCCGCTGGGCTGAATCACCCTGTGATTCCTGCGCTTTCCTTTCAGGGAATTAACTTCTGTCCGGGACAGAATGTGACGGGTGTCACCACTCACGAGCAGCGGGACCACTCCATCCAGCCCCTGCTCTTCCACCTCGGCCGCGACCCCGGGGAGAAGTACCCCATCAGGTGCGGGGAGAGGAGGGGCCTGAAGAGAGGGGGAGCGGAGCGAGAGGAGAGGGGGAAAGAGGAGGGGAAGGAGAGGAGAGGGGGAGGAGGGGAGGGAGAGAAGAGGAGGGGAGGGAGAGAAGAGGAGGGGAGGGAGAGGAGAGGGGGAAAGAGGAGGGGAGGGAGAGGAGAGGGGGAAAGAGGAGGGGGAAGGGGAGAGGGAGGGAGAGGAGAGGGGGAAAGAGGAGGGGAGGGAGAGGAGAGGAGGGAGGGAGAGGAGAGGGGGAAAGAGGAGGGGAGGGAGAGGAGAGGACGGAGGGAGAGGAGAGGGGGAAAGAGGAGGGGAGGGAGAGGAGAGGACGGAGGGAGAGGAGAGGGGGAAAGAGGAGGGGAGGGAGAGGAGAGGGAGAAGAGGAGGGGGAGGAGAGGGAAAGAGGAGTGGAGGGGAGGGAGAGGAGGGGGAAGGGCAGAGGGTGGGCGAATGAGGAGGAGGATGGAGGGGGAGGTTTGGGGGTGAGGGCAAGAAGGAGGAGGGGTAGGGGAAGGGGTGAGGGGAAGGTAGGAGTGGGGAGAGGGGGTGAGGGGACGGGGATGGAGTGGGGAGAATGGGGGAGGGAATGAGGGACGGAGCAGGTGAGGACAGAGGCGGGTGAAGGATTAACGCTGACACCAGCCCTGCCGCGGTGGGGCGGGGGGGGGGTCTCGAGCCATTTGAACTCTGGACCAGTGTCACCAAATGATCAGTCATGAACCTGACGACTGGTCTTTACCCCCACACCCTCTCTCCCCTCGCTCCCCACCCTTCCCTCTCCTCTTCCACACTCTCTCCCTCCCCCCGCTGCAGTTTCTCGAGCCGTGAGTACGCGGATGCTGCCCGGACGTTCTCTGCCGTGGTGCGTCATCACCGCGCCTCGCTGGTGCCTGGGGAGCCCCAGCTCAACGTGTGTGACCGGGCCGTCATGGTGAGTCATAGCAGCAACCTGCCGAACCCCCACTCATCCCGGGGTGGGGCTGGGGAGTGGGAAGCTCACGCAGGGCCCGGGGCCACAGAAAACAGGGCCGCAGAGACCCAGTGATCCAGCGATCCAGGGGCCAGAGACCCAGTGATCCAGGACCACAGTGATCCACGGACCAGATCCAGTGATCCAGGAATATTGGCCCAGTGACTGAGGCCGCTGGTGCTGCCAGTGATGCCCAGAAACCCTGGGGCTGGCGGCCTGCTGATGGAATGTACAAGGACAGGGTGCAGGGTGACGGGGTGCAGTGTGACAGGGTGCAGGGTGACGGGGTGCAGAGTGACGGGGTGCAGGGTGACGGGGTGCAGTGTGACAGGGTGCAGGGTGACGGGGTGCAGAGTGACGGGGTGCAGGGTGACGGGGTGCAGGGTGACGGGGTGCAGTGTGACAGGGTGCAGGGTGACGGGGTGCAGGGTGACGGGGTGCAGGGTGCAGGGTGACGGGGTGCAGTGTGACAGGGTGCAGGGTGACGGGGTGCAGGGTGACGGGGTGCAAGGTGACGGGGTGCAGGGTGACGGGGTGCAGGGTGACGGGGTGCAGGGTGACGGGGTGCAAGGTGACGGGGTGCAGGGTGACGGGGTGCAGGGTGACGGGGTGCAGGGTGACGGGGTGCAAGGTGACGGGGTGCAGGGTGACGGGGTGCAGGGTGCTGGTGACGGGGTGCAAGGTGACGGGGTGCAAGGTGACGGGGTGCAGGGTGACGGGGTGCAGGGTGACGGGGTGCAGGGTGACAGGGTGCAAGGTGACGGGGTGCTGGTGACGGGGTGCAGGGTGACGGGGTGCGGGGTGCAGGGTGACGGGGTGCAGGGTGACGGGGTGCAGGGTGATGGGGTGCAGGGTGACGGGGTGCAGGGTGACGGGGTGCAGGGTGACGGGGTGCAGGGTGACGGGGTGCAGGGTGCTGGTGACGGGGTGCAGGGTGACGGGGTGCAGGGTGACGGGGTGCAGGGTGACGGGGTGCAAGGTGACGGGGTGCAGGGTGACGGGGTGCAGGCTGACGGGGTGCAGGCTGACGGGGTGCAGGGTGACGGGGTGCAGGGTGACGGGGTGCAGGGTGACGGGGTGCAGGGTGACGGGGTGCAGGGTGACGGGGTGCAGGGTGACGGGATGCAGGGTGACGGGGTGCAGGGTGACGGGGTGCAGGGTGCGGGGTGCAGGGTGACGGGGTGCAGGGTGCTGGTGACGGGGTGCAGGGTGACGGGGTGCAAGGTGACAGGGTGCTGGTGACGGGGTGCAAGGTGACGGGGTGCTGGGTGACGGGGTGCAGGGTGACGGGGTGCAGGGTGCAGGGTGACGGGGTGCAGTGTGACGGGGTGCAGTGTGACGGGGTGCAGGGTGCGGGGTGATGGGGTGCAGGGTGCAGGGTGACGGGGTGCAGGGTGACGGGGTGCAGGGTGCAGGGTGCAGGGTGCTGGTGACGGGGTGACGGGGTGCAAGGTGACGGGGTGCAGGGTGACGGGGTGACGGGGTGCAGGGTGACGGGGTGCAGGGTGACGGGGTGCAGGGTGACGGGGTGCAGGGTGACGGGGTGCAGGGTGACGGGGTGCAGGGTGACGGGGGTGACGGGGTGCAGGGTGACGGGGTGCAGGGTGACGGGGTGCAGGGTGACGGGGTGCGGGGTGCAGGGTGACGGGGTGCAAGGTGACGGGGTGCAGGGTGACGGGGTGCGGGGTGCAGGGTGACGGGGTGCAGGGTGACGGGGTGCAGGGTGACGGGGTGCAGGGTGCTGGTGACGGGGTGCAGGGTGACGGGGTGCAGGGTGACGGGGTGCAGGGTGACAGGGTGCGGGGTGCAGGGTGACGGGGTGCAAGGTGACGGGGTGCAAGGTGACGGGGTGCAGGGTGACGGGGTGCAGGGTGACGGGGTGCAGGCTGACGGGGTGCAGGGTGACGGGGTGCAGGGTGACGGGCTGCAGGGTGACGGGGTGCAGGGTGACGGGGTGCAGGGTGACGGGGTGCAGGGTGACGGGGTGCAGGGTGACGGGGTGCAGGGGTGCAGGGGTGCGGGGTGCAGGGTGACGGGGTGCAGGGTGCAGGGTGACGGGGTGCAGGGTGCAGGGTGACGGGGTGCTGGTGACGGGGTGCAGGGTGACGGGGTGCAGGGTGCTGGTGACGGGGTGCAGGGTGACGGGGTGCAAGGTGACGGGGTGCAAGGTGACAGGGTGCTGGTGACGGGGTGCAGGGTGACGGGGTGCAAGGTGACGGGGTGCAGGGTGACGGGGTGCAGGGTGACGGGGTGCAGGGTGCAGGGTGACGGGGTGCAGTGTGACGGGGTGCAGGGTGACGGGGTGCGGGGTGCAGGGTGACGGGGTGCAGGGTGACGGGGTGCAGGGTGCAGGGTGACGGGGTGCAGGGTGCTGGTGACGGGGTGACGGGGTGCAGGGTGACGGGGTGCAGGGTGACGGGGTGCAGGGTGACGGGGTGCAGGGTGACGGGGTGCAGGGTGACGGGGTGCAGGGTGACGGGGTGCAGGGTGCAGGGTGACGGGGTGCAGGGTGCTGGTGACGGGGTGCAGGGTGACGGGGTGCAGGGTGACGGGGTGCAGGGTGACGGGGTGCAAGGTGACAGGGTGACGGGGTGCAGGGTGACGGGGTGCAGGGTGACGGGGTGCAGGGTGCAGGGTGACGGGGTGCAGGGTGCAGTGTGACGGGGTGCAGGGTGACGGGGTGCAGGGTGACGGGGTGCAGGGTGACGGGGTGCAGGGTGACGGGTTGCAGGGTGACGGGGTGCAGGGTGACGGGGTGCAGGGTGCAGGGTGACGGGGTGCAAGGTGACGGGGTGCAAGGTGACGGGGTGCAGGGTGACGGGGTGCAGGGTGACGGGGTGCAGGGTGACGGGGTGCAGGCTGACGGGGTGCAGGGTGACGGGTGCAGGGTGACGGGGTGCAGGGTGACGGGTGCAGTGGTGCGGGGTGCAGGGGTGCGGGGTGCAGGGTGACGGGGTGCAGGGTGCAGGGAGACGGGGTGCAGGGTGACGGGGTGCTGGTGACGGGGTGCAGGGTGACGGGGTGCAGGGTGCTGGTGACGGGGTGCAGGGTGACGGGGTGCAAGGTGACAGGGTGCTGGTGACGGGGTGCAGGGTGACGGGGTGCAGGGTGACGGGGTGCAGGGTGACGGGGTGCAGTGTGACGGGGTGCAGGGTGACGGGGTGCAGGGTGCAGGGTGACGGGGTGCAGGGTGACGGGGTGCAGGGTGACGGGGTGCAGGGTGCTGGTGACGGGGTGCAGGGTGACGGGGTGCAGGGTGACGGGGTGCAGGGTGACGGGGTGCAGGGTGACGGGGTGCAGGGTGACGGGGTGCAGGGTGACGGGGTGCAGGGTGACGGGGTGCAGGGTGACGGGGTGCAGGGTGACGGGGTGCAGGGTGACGGGGGTGACGGGGTGCAGGGTGACGGGGTGCAGGGTGACGGGGTGCAGGGTGGCAGGGTGCAGGGTGACGGGGTGCAGGGTGCTGGTGACGGGGTGCAGGGTGACGGGGTGCAGGGTGCTGGTGACGGGGTGCAGGGTGACGGGGTGCAAGGTGACGGGGTGCAAGGTGACAGGGTGCTGGTGACGGGGTGCAGGGTGACGGGGTGCAAGGTGACGGGGTGCAGGGTGACGGGGTGCAGGGTGACGGGGTGCTGGGTGACGGGGTGCAGGGTGACGGGGTGCAGGGTGCAGTGTGACGGGGTGCAGGGTGACGGGGTGCAGGGTGCGGGGTGCAGGGTGCCGGGGTGCAGGGTGACGGGGTGCAGGGTGCTGGTGACGGGGTGCAAGGTGACGGGGTGCAGGGTGACGGGGTGCATGGTGACGGGGTGCAGGGTGACGGGGTGCAGGGTGCAGGGTGACGGGGTGCAAGGTGACGGGGTGCAGGGTGACGGGGTGCAGGGTGACGGGGTGCAGGGTGCCGGGGTGCAGGGTGCGGGGTGCAGGGTGACGGGGTGCAGGGTGCAGGGTGACGGGGTGCAGGGTGACGGGGTGCAGGGTGACGGGGTGCAGGGTGCAGGGTGCAGGGTGCAGGGTGCAAGGTGACGGGGTGCAGGGTGCAAGGTGACGGGGTGCAGGGTGCAAGGTGACGGGGTGCAGGGTGACGGGGTGCAGGGTGACGGGGTGCAGGGTGACGGGGTGCAGGGTGACGGGGTGCAGGGTGCAAGGTGACGGGGTGCAGGGTGACGGAGTGCAGGGTGACGGGGTGCAGGGTGCAAGGTGACGGGGTGCAGGGTGACGGGGTGCAGGGTGACGGGGTGCAGGGTGACGGGGTGCAGGGTGACGGGGTGCAGGGTGACGGGGTGCAGGGTGCAGGGTGACGGGGTGCAGGGTGCAGGGTGCAGGGTGACGGGGTGCAGGGTGACGGGGTGCAGGGTGACGGGGTGCAGGGTGACGGGGTGCAGGGTGACGGCGTGCAGGGTGACGGGGTGCAAGGTGACGGGGTGCAAGGTGACGGGGTGCAGGGTGACGGGGTGCAGGGTGCGGGGTGCAGGGTGACGGGGTGCAGGGTGACGGGGTGCAGGGTGACGGGGGGCTTGTGTGCCGTTGATAACACTGTTCTGTCCAACAGAACTGGACTCCTCCGGGCTGTGAGAAACTGGGCAAGTGTCTGAACATCCCCCCATCCAGCCCGTGGAAGTGTGTGTGGCCGCACTAGTTTGGAGCCGCGGGGAGACAGCGCGGGGCCTGACTCTCCCTGACCCTGTCCCCAGAGGTGACGGGGTGACGGGGTGTTGGCAGGTGTGGGGTTCATATCGGCGACATCACGGGGGTGATGGGATCGCAAGCAGACGGGACGGGAGGGTTACAGGCACCAGGGATAGAGGGGGACGGTACAGACAGACGGGGGGTCACAGGAAGAAGGGGAGGTATAGGCTGATGAAAATGGTTACAGGCAGACGGGGAGGTACAGGCAGACGGGGAGGTACAGGCAGACGGGGAGGGTACAGGCAGACGGGGAGGGTACAGGCAGACGGGGAGGTACAGGCAGACGGGGAGGTACAGGCAGACGGGGAGGGTACAGGCAGACGGGGAGGTACAGGTGGACGGGGGGGTACAGGCGGTCGGGGAGGTAGAGGCGGACAGGGAGGTACAAGTAGATGGGGAGGTACAGGCGGACGGGGCCGTACAGGCGGACGGGGAGGGTACAGGCAGACGGGGAGGTACAGGCAGACGGGGAGGGTACAGGCAGACGGGAAGGTACAGGTAGACTGGGAGGTACAGGTAGACTGGGAGGTACAGGCGGACGGGTGGTACAGGCAGATGGGGAGGTACAGGCAGACTAGGAGGGACAGGCTCTGCGGGGAATGGTGACTGCGCTCAGACCCAGTGGCTCCAATGGTTGTAATGGTGTTAATGGAATTAAAGGCACTCCATGGCAATGCTCACCGTGCTTACACCAAGACCAGTGATTTCCCAGCACACAGCCGGTGGGTGAGATCCTCTGCCGTTACCGGCCACATTGTCGGTGGACGCAGCCGGGAGTCCACGTGTTGGTGCCACCGAGGACAAGCACACAGGAACAACGTCGGCAGGAGGTGACCTCACGCTGCACTGAGAAACTATTAACAATGTCCTTGGGGAAGAGTGATCATAATATGATGGCTTTTCACTGATCGGGAAAGAACTCAATGCAGAGCTTGTCTGAGCGAGAGTCAGTGAATGTGTGAGGGGCGAGTGGGCTGTGGGTTTAGCTTATCGGCACTGTATTGATGTACAGTGAAAAGCTGTGGCCGTGGGTGACTGAGTGCACTATCAGCATCTTTAATGGCTGATTGAAAGAAATGCAATATAAACTGCAAAAGAAAGAAAAATGTTCCATGTGCCGCCCCAGGGCTGAGTAATTACCGTGAGCTGTGCAGGGAATTGAGTTAGCAATAAATGAAGGGATGGGCTGATAAAGTTGTCATCTGAGACCGTCCTGTGGTTGGGAGTGCTTTCAACTCAGGAAAGGAACAAGAAATGATAAAGATAAGGTGCAATACCTTGAGAAACTGTGCTCAAGTGTCCATGATCTGTGAAGAGCCCGCAGGGCCAGTGTGGGCCCTTAGTGACGGGACCATTTATAGTGAGAAATTGAATCACAGAGCCCTTGTCCCTGCCCACCAACATGCCGTCTAAGCCAGTCCCTACTGACAGCTGGCTCATGTCTCTACATCTTTACTAAATCAGCTAATGGCAGATAGATTAAACATGCAGGTTGTGTGTGCTTCACTGGAAGATGCACACATTAATGAATGAGGAGAGTTGGTGAGAGAGTGGATCAGCACCAAGGACAGTGGGCAGAGTGTGGAGACAGTGGGCAGAGTGTGGAGACAGTGGGCAGAGTGTGGAGACAGTGGGCAGAGTGTGGAGACAGTGGGCAGAGTGTGGAGACAGTGGGCAGAGTGTGGAGACAGTGGGCAGAGTGTGGAGACAGTGGGCAGAGTGTGGAGACAGTGGGCAGAGTGTGGAGACAGTGGGCAGAGTGTGGAGACAGTGGGCAGAGTGGAGACAGTGGGCAGAGTGTGGAGACAGTGGGCAGAGTGTGGAGACATTGGGCAGAGTGTGGAGACAGTGGGCAGAGTGTGGAGACAGTGGGCAGAGTGTGGAGACAGTGGGCAGAGTGTGGAGACAGTGGGCAGAGTGTGGAGACAGTGGGCAGAGTGGAGATAGTGGGCAGAGTGTGGAGACAGTGGGCAGAGTGTGGAGGGGGTGTGGGTGGGTGAGTGTGGAGGGGGTGGGTGAATGGAGGGGTGTGCGTGAGTATGGAGGGAGAGTGGGTGAGTGTGGAGTGGGGGGTGGGTGAGTTGGGTGAGTGCAGAAGGGGTGTGGGTGAGTGGGGGGGGGGTGTGAATGGGGGTGAGTGTGGAGGGGGAGTGGGTGAGGGTGGGGGGTGGGGTGGGGGTGAATGGGGTGAATGTGGAAGGGGAGTGGGTGAGTGGAGGAGGAGTGGGTGAGTGTGGAGGGGTGTGGGGTGAGTGGTGGGGGGTGTGGGTGAGTGGAGGGTGTGGGGTGAGTTGGTGGGGGGGTGTGGGTGAGTGTGGAGGGTGTGGGGTGAGTTGGTGGGGGGGGTGTGGGTGAGTGTGGAGGGTGTGGGGTGAGTGGTGGGGGGTGTGGGTGAGTGTGGAGGGGTGTTGGTAACTGGTCAGACCGGTTGCTCTGGTTATCACGGTCTAGGTTCTGGAGCTCGGCAATGTAAATATGGCCGCACTAGTAAAGGAAGGGGGGTGAGAGAAAACAACAGCTGCTGACTGTTCCAGCAGTGGTGAGGACAGGGTTGGGTTGGCGGTGAGGACAGGGATAACGAGGCCTTGTAGACTGAGCGGGGAGTTGCAGCAGGAACACCACACTTCCCATCCATGGCGGCTGTTGGGGGTGGGAGAGAACAGTGATGTGTCCATTCAGGAGCTGAACACACACAGATTGAGAATTGTCTGGGACAGAAAACTCTGAGTGGGGATAAACTCATAAATTGAAAATTGATAGCAGAATGAGGCCATTAGGTCAACTCCGCCATTCAAACCCATTTATCCCTTCTCCCCATAACCTCTGACACCCACACTAATCAAGAATCTATCTGTCTCTGCCTTGATTATATCCATTGATGGCCTCCACAGCCTTCTGTGGCAAAGAATTCCACAGATTCTCCACCCTCTGACTAGAAATTCCTCCTCCTAAAAGATCGTCCTTTAATTCTGAGGCTATGACCTCTAGTCCTAGACTCTCTCACCAGTGGAAACATCCACTCTATCCAAGCCTGACCCCTTTACGTATGTTTCAATGAGGTCCCCCCTCATTCTTCTAAACTCCAGCGCTCACTATAAGTAAGCCGACTCATTCCTGGGATCATTTTTGTAAACCACCTCTGGACCCTCTCCAGAGCCAGCACATCCTTCCTCATGGTGCCCAAAATTGCTACAATATACCAAATGTGGTCTGACCAGCGCCTTATAGAGCCTCAGCATTACATCCCTGTTTTTGTACACAAGCCCTCTTGAAATAATTGAGTTTGATTTCTTTATTACTGATTCCACTTGCAGATTAACGTTTTGAGAATCCTGCACCAGCACTCCCAAGTCCCTTTGCACCTCTGATTTCTAGATTCTCTCCCCATTGAGAAAATAATCTACGCCTTTATTCCTACTACCAAAATGCATGACTCCACACTTTGCTACAATATCTTCCATCTGCCACTTCTCTGCTCACTCTCCCAACCTGTCCATGTCCTTCTGTAGAGTCCCTACTTGCTCTACACTACCTGCCCCTCCACCTATTTTCATATAAACAATAGGTGCAAGAGCAGGCCATTCAGCCCTTCGAGCCAGCACCACCATTCAATGTAATCATGGCTGATCATTCACAATCAGTACCCTGTTCCTGCCTTCTCCCCATACCCCCGATCTTTAAGAGCTCTATCTTGCTCTCTCTTGAAAGCATCCAGAGAATTCGCCTCCACTGCCTTCAGAGGCAGAGAATTCCACAGATTTACAACTCTGACTGAAAAAGTTTTTCCTCATCTCCGTTCCAAATGGCCTACCCCTTATTCTTAAACTGTGTCCCCTGGTTCTGGGCTCCCCCAACATTGTGTTTCCTGCCTCTAATGTGTCCAATCCCTTAATAATCTTATATGTTTCAATAAGATCCCCTCTCATCCTTCTAAATTCCAGCGTATATAAATCTAGTCGCTCCAGTCTTTCAACATACGACAGTCCCGCCATTCCGGGAATTAACCTAGTAAACCTACGCTGCACGCCCTCAATAGCAAGAATATCCTTCCTCAAATTTGGAGACCAAAACTGCACACAGTACTCCAGGTGCGGTCTCACTGGGGCCCTGTACAACTGCAGAAAAACCTCTTGACTCCTGTACTCAACTCCTCTTGTCATTAAGGCCAACATGCCATTGGCTTTCTTCACTGCCTGTTGTACCTGCATGCTAACTTTAAGTGACTGATGAACAAGGACACTCAGATCTCTTTGTACTTCCCCATTTCCTACCTTGACACCATTCAGATAATAATCTGCCTTCCTGTTCTTTCCACCAAAGTGGATAACCTCATCCACATTATAATCCACATTAAACTGCATCTGCCATGCATCTGCTCACACAATCTGTCCAAGTCACCCTGCAACCTCATAGCATCCTCCTCACAGTTCACACTGCCACCCAGCTTTGTGTCATCCGCAAATTTGCTAATCCCTTCATCTAAGTCATTAATGTATATTGTAAATAGCTGCGGTCCCAGCACCGAGCTTTGCGGTACCCCATTAGTCACTGCCTGCCATTCTGAAAGGGACCCGTTAATCCCTACTCTTTGTTTCCTGTCTGCCAACCAATTTTCTATCCATGTCAGCACCCTACCCCCAATACCATGTGCTCTAATCTTGCCCACTAATCTCCTATGTGGGACCTTATCAAAGGTTTTCTGAAAGTCGAGGTACACCACATCCACCGGCTCTCCCCTGTCCATTTTCCTAGTTACATCTTCTAAAAATTCCAGAAGATTAGTCAAGCACAATTTCCCCTTCGTAAATCCATGCACCATTATCCAAATGTTCCACAATTTCTTCTTTTATAATTGACTCCAGCATCTTTCCCACCACTGATGTCAGGCTAACTGGTCTATAATCTCCCATTTTCTCTCTCCCTCCTTTCTTTAAAAATGGGATAATGTTAGCTAGCCTCCAATCCACAGGAACTGATCCTGAATCTATAGAACATTGGAAAATGATCACCAATGCGTCCACGATTTCTAGAGCCACTTCCTTAAGTACCCTGGGATGCAGACCATCAGGCCCTGGGTATTTATCAGCCTTCAGTCCCATCAGTCTACCAAACACCATTTCCTGCCTAATGTGAATTTCCTTCAGTTCCTCCGTCACCCTAGGCCCTCTGTCCACTAGTACATCTGGAAGATTGTATCATCATCATCATCATATCATCATATATATGCAGCCGGAAACAGGCCTTTTCGGCCCTCCAAGTCCGTGCCGCCCAGTGATCCCCGTACATTAACACTATCCTACACCCACTAGGGACAATTTTTACATTTACCCAGCCAATTAACCTACATACCTGTACGTCTTTGTATCTTCCTTAGTGAAGACAAATCCAAAGTTCCTGTTCAAATCGTCTGCCATTTCCTTGTTCCTCATAATAATTTCGCCTGCTGCTGTCTTCATCCGCAAACGGCCATAAAACCTTCAATCCCCTCATCCGTCATTAATATAAAACGTGGAGTAGCACTGAGTCCTGCGGAACTCCACTAGTCACTGGCAGCTAACCAGAAAAAAACCTTTTTATGGCCACTCTGTCTTCTGCTATCCAGCCAACCTGCTATCCATGCTAGTATCTGCCCTTTGATACCATGGGTTATCAAAGGCTTTCTAAAAATCTAGGTAAACAACATCTACTGACTCCTTTGTCTGCCCTGCTATTTACTTCTTCAAAGAATTCCAGCAAATTTGTCAAGCAAGACCTCCCCTCCACAAAGCAATGCTGACTTTGGCCCATATTGGTGTGAACTTCTAAGTACTCTGTCACATCCTTTATAATGTACTCTAAAATATTACCAACCACCGAAGTTCACACTATTCTGCTTTGCTCCTTTCTTATGCAGCTGTGTGTCTGCAGTGACTAGTGGGGTCTCAGAGGGTCGCATAAAACAGCATTTGCCAGCAATGTGGCCCAGGCTCCAAGTTGTGTTGCAGATGCTGGTTAATACCAAACATAGACACAGTGCTGGGGTAATTCAGTGGGTCAGGCAGCATCGCTGGAGAGAAACTATGGGTGACCTTCGTGTCCTGACCCAAAACGTCACCTATCCATGTTCTCCAGAGATGCTGCCTGACCCGCTGTTACTCCAGCACTGTCTATCTACCTCCACTGATCATTGACCCGCCTGAGTTACATAAACCTGCAATCCCTGAGGCCACAGATGGGATGTCGGACTCTCTGTGGAAGGCGGCAGCAGCGGGATGCTGCAATGGGCAGGACGGGCAGCATCTGTGAGGGAGAGTCCGCCTGCAATACCAGCAGCCGCCACACGGGGGCTCTGCAGGCTGCAGCACCCGCGGCAGCCGATAGAAACCCGACACAAAGTGCGAGAGACAGAGCCAGCGGCGAGGGAGCGCCGCACTGTGAGGGAGCGCCGCGCTGTGAGGCAGTGAGGGAGCGCCGCACTGTGGGGCAGTGAGGGAGCGCCGTCCTGTGAGGGAGCGCCGCGCTGTGGGGCAGTGAGGGAGCGCCGCGCTGTGTGGGAGCGCCGCACTGTGGGGCAGTGAGGGAGCGCCGCACTGTGTGGGAGCGCCGCACTGTGGGGCAGTGAGGGAGCGCCGCACTGTGGGGCAGTGAGGGAGCGCCGCACTGTGAGGCAGAGGGAGCGCCGCGCTGTGAGGGAGTGAGGAAGCGCCGCGCTGTGTTAGTGAGGAAACGCCGCACTGTGAGGGAGCGTCGCACAGTGGGGTAGTGAGGGAGCGCCGCATTGTGAGGGAGCGTCGCACTTTGGGGGGCGGGAGTGAGGGAGCGCCAAGCTGTGGGCGGTGGGAGGGATGGAGCGCCACGCTGTGGGAGGGGCGAGAGGGAGGGAGCGCCGCGCTGTGGGCGGTGTGAGGGAGGGAGCGCCGCGCTGTGGGTGGGGCGGGATGGAGGGAGCGCCGCGCTGTGGGAGGGAGGGAGCGCCGCGCTGTGGGCGGTGGGAAGGAGGGAGTGCCGCGCTGTGGGAGGGAGGGAGCGCCGCGCTGTGGGAGGGAGGGAGCGCCGCGCTGTGGGAGGGAGGGAGCGCCGGAGGGGCAGTGTCGGCCGGAGTCGCGCTGGGGGCCGGCGCTGGAGCAGTGCCCGCGGGTGGAGCCAGAGCCGTGGGAACTATCCGCAGAATGCCGGGCGCCCCGGACATCCCCGAGCGAGTGGCGCTGAAGAAAGAGATCGGGCTGCCCAGCGCCTGTGCCATCATCGTGGGTGAGTGAGCCGGGGGTAGCGGGCAGTGCCCGGCCGGGCTAGGACACACAAACAGCCGCGGGGCAGCGGACGCTTCTCGGTGCCTGAGGTCGCCCAGCGAGCAGTCAACCAGGGGGGGAGGGTCCGAGGGAGGGAGGGAGCGCCTGGGGGTGAGGGAGCGCCTGGGGGTGAGGGAGGGAGCGCCTGGGGGTGAGGGAGGGAACGCCTGGGGGTGAGGGAGGGAGCGCCTGGGGTGAGGGAGGGAGCGCCTGGGGGTGAGGGAGGGAACGCCTGGGGGTGAGGGAGGGAGCGCCGAGCTCCAGAGGGTATCGTGGATCCGCCCGCCGCAACAACTCGGCTCAACAGAGGGAACTGTTTCCAAGAGTTCAGTCACGGATCCCGGCGCAAATCCGCTTCAACCAACCCGTCTCCCCACTCGCGGAGTCAGGCACAGAGTGAAGCTCCCTCTACACCGTCCCATCACACACTCCCCCCAGGGTCAGACACAGAGTGATGCTCCCTCTACACCGTCCCATCACACACTCCCCCCAGGGTCAGACACAGAGTGATGCTCCCTCTACACCGTCCCATCACACACTCCCAAGTAGAATGAGGAGCGAGTGTCTTTTCGAAAGCCACCTTTGGCTGTAGCCAGCACACTTGGTGTGGATGGATGAAGAAGGTCTGACTAACAGAGAGGATGATCACGCCTGTGTACCTTGTGTGAGTGTGTACGTGTGTGTGTATGAGTGTGTGACTATGTACGTGTGTGTGTACTCGCGTGTGTGTGTGAATGTGCTGCACCCAAGGCTTGGGCTGCTTTGAGCGGATGGTGGCCAGACCAGGACCTGTAGAAGTTGGGAAGTCATGGTGCAGTTGTATTGGTGAGGCCGCATTTAGAATCTTGTATTCAGTTCTGGGCACCATGTTATCGGAAGGATGCTGTCAGGTTGGAAGGGTACAGGGAAGATTTACAAGGCTGTTGCCAGGACTAGAGGGTGAGGTTGAGTTCGCTGGGGCTCTATTCCTTGAAGCGCAGGAGGATGAGGGGAGATCTCATAGAGATGTATAAAATCATGAGAGGAATAGACCGGGTAGATGCACAGAGTATCTTGCCCAGAGTAGGTGAATCGAGCCCCAGAGGACATAGGTTTGAGGTGAAGGAGAAAATATTGAATAGGAATCTGAGGGGTAACTGTTTCACACAAAGAGTGGTGGGTGTATGAAACAAGCTGCCAAAGGAGGTAGTTGAGGCTGGGACTATCCCAACATGTAACCGTTAGACAGGGACATGACAGGACAGGTTTTGAGGGGTATAGATCAAACAGGGGCAGTTGGGACAAGTGGGGCTAGGATATGTTGGCCGGTGTAGGCAAGTTGGGCTGAAGGGCCTGTTTCCACGCTGTATCACTCTATGACTCCACGTGAGTTAGATGTATCACTCTTCTGGATCAGCCTACCATGGGAACTTTATCAAATGCCTTTGGTCCATGTAGACAACATTCACTGGCCTGCCTAATCACCACCGGGAGGCTGAGGGGTGATCTTACAACGATGCATTAAATCATGAGGGAAGTGGAATCAGTGAAAGTCAGAGTGGTTTCCTCAGGCACATGAAAACTTTATTTCAGGGAATCAAGAACTAGAGGGCACAGGTGAAAGGGGAAAGCTGTAATAAGATACTGAGGGGCAACTTTTTCACACAGAGGGTGTATGGAACAAGCTGTCAGAGGAGGTAGTTGAGGCATCTATGATAACAACATTTAAACAAGTGTATGAATTGTTCAAAAGTTCTTGGAACAGAATAAGGCCATCAAGTCTATTCACCATTCAATCATGGCTGGTCTATCTCTCCTTCTCAATCCCATTCTCCTGCCTTCTCCCCATAACCCCTGACAGCCGCACTAATCAAGAATCTGCCAATCTCTGCCTTAAATGTATTTATTGACTTGGCCTCCACAGCCATCTGTAGCAATGAATCCCACTGATTCACCACCCTCTGACAAAAGAAATTCCTCCTCAACTCCTTCCTAAAGGAACATCCTTTTGTTCTGAGGTTATGGACTCTGGTCATAGACTCCCCACTAGTGAAAAGATCTTCTCCACATTCATTATCCAGGTCCTTCACTATTCAGTAGGTTTCCCTCCTCATCCTTCTCAACTCCAATGAATACAGGCCCAGAATTGCCAAATACACATCATATGTTAGCACAATCATTCATGGGATCATTCTCGTAAACCTCCTCTGGACCCTCTCCAATACCAGCACATCCTTCCTCAGACATGGGGCCCAAAACTGCTCACAATACTCCAAATGTGGTCTGACCAGCGCCTTATGGAGCCTCAGCATTACATCTCTGTGTATTCTGCACCAGCACTCCCAAGTCCCTTTACCCCTCTGATTTCTGAATTCTCTCCCCATTTACAATAAATCTAAGCCTTTATTTCGACTACCAATATGCATGACTCCACACTTTGCTACACTATATTCCATCTGCCACTTCTCTGCTCACTCTCCCAACCTGTCCAAGCTCTTCTGCAGAGTCCCTGCTTTCTCTACACTACCTGCCCCATCACCTATATTCATATAATCTGCAAACTTGGCCACAAAGCATTCCTTGACCCAAATCATTCATATACACTGTAGTGGCCCCAGCACCGAGTCCTGCAAAACACCATCAGTTACGGGCAGCCAACCGGAAAAAGCCTCCTTTATTGCCACTCTTTGCCTTCTGCCATCAGCCAACCTACTATCCATTCTAGTATCTTCCCTCTGATACCATGGGCTCTCATTTAGCAGGCTCACTGAGGCCTTATCTAAGGCCTTCTGAAAATCCAGGTAAACCACATCCACTGGCTCTCCTTTGTCTATCGAGCTATTTGCTTCCTCAAAGAATTTCAACTGGTTCCTCAGGCAAGATCTCCTTTTCACAAAACCATGTTGTCTATTTTATCGTGTGCTTCTAAGTACTCAGAAACCTCATCCTTTATAATAGTCTAAAACCTTACCAACCGCTGAAGTCAGGCTAACCGGACTATAGTTTTCACTCTTCTGCCTCGCTACCTTCTTGAACAGCGGAGTAATATTTTATAATTTTCCCATCGTCAAGAATCACTTGTGATTCTTGAACGATCACTACTAATGCCTCCACAATCTCTAACGCCACCTTTTTCAGAAGGCTGGGGTGTAGTCCATCCGGTCCAGATGACTTATCCACGTTCAGCTCTTTCAGCTTCCCAAGCACCTTCTTTTTGGTGTTAGTCACTCCACTAACATCCACCCATTATCGCTCTTAAATTTCAGGCACGTTGCTGGTGTCTTCCACTGTGAAGACTGATGCAAAATTGAATTCAATTCCTCTGTTATTTTCTTATTCCCCATTAACACTGTTCCTGCATCATTTCCCAGCGGTCCAACGTCCACTCTTGTTTCTTTCTTACTCTTTATATAACTAAAGAAACATTTGGTATTCTATTTTATCTTATTGGCTAGCTTAATTTCGCATTTCATCTTTTCTCCCCGTATTGGCTTTTTAGTTACCTTCTGTTGCACGGTAGCGCAGCGGTAGAGTTGCTGCTTTACAGCGAATGCAGCGCCGGAGACTCAGGTTCGATCCTGACTACGGGTGCTGCACTGTAAGGAGTTTGTACGTTCTCCCCGTGACCTGCGTGGGTTTTCTCCGAGATCTTCGGTTTCCTCCCACACTCCAAAGACGTACAGGTATGTAGGTTAATTGGCTGGGTAAATGTAAAAATTGTCCCTAGTGGGTGTAGGATAGTGTTAATGTACGGGGATCACTGGGCGGCACGGACTTGGAGGGCCGAAAGGGCCTGTTTCCGGCTGTATATATATGATATGATATGATAAAAGCTTCCCAATCCTCCAGCTTCTCACTAATCTTTGAAATATTATATGCCTTCACTTTTAGTTCTATGCTGCCGTTGACTTCCCTTGTCAGCCACGGTCACCACATTCTCATAGAAACATAGAAAATAGGTGCAGGAGGAGGCTATTTGGCCCTTTCAGCCAGCACCGCCATTCATTGATCATGGCTGATCATCCACAATTAGTTGAATCCCCTAGTGCTGGTGGAATCAACTAGCTCTCTTTTAAATTCATCCAGTGAATTGGCCTCCACTGTCCTCTGTGGCAGAGAATTCCACAAATTCACAACTCTCTGAGTGGACAAGTTACTTCTCACCTCAGCTTTGAATGGCCTCCCCTTTATTCTTAGACTGTGGCCCCTGGTTCTGGACTCCCCCAACATTAGGAACATTTTCCCTGCATCTAGCTGATCCAGTCCTTTTATAATTTTATACGTCTCTATAAGATCCCCTCTCATCCTTCCAAACTCCAGTGAATACAAGCCCAGTCTTTCCAATCTTTCCTCATATGACAGTCCCTCCATCCCAGGGATTAACCTCGTGAACCTACGCTGCACTGCCTCAATACCAAGGACGTCCTTCTTCAAATTAGGAGACCAAAACCACACACAATACAATAGACAGGGAGGCCATTCGGCCTTTCGAGCCAGCACCGCCATTCAATGTCATCATGGCTGATCATTCTCAATCAGTACCCTGTTCCTGCCTTCTCCCCATACCCCCTGACTCCGCTATCCTTAAGAGCTCTATCTCACTCTCTCTTGAATGCATTCAGAGAATTGGCCTCCACTGCC
This sequence comes from Rhinoraja longicauda, assembly GCF_053455715.1. NCBI lineage: Eukaryota > Metazoa > Chordata > Chondrichthyes > Rajiformes > Arhynchobatidae > Rhinoraja > Rhinoraja longicauda. The sequence continues at coordinate 43,912,734 of NC_135958.1, forward strand.
TTCTGAGGCAGAGAATTCCGCAGATTCACAACTCTCTGACTGAAAAAGTTTTTCCTCATCTCAGTTCTACTCCAGATGTGGTCTCACCAGGGCCCTATACAACTGCAGAAGGACCTCTTTGCTCCTTTACTCAAATCCTCTTGTTATGAAGGCCAACATGGCATTAGCTTTCTTCACTGCCTGCTGTACCTGCACACTTACTTTCAGTGACTGGTGTACAACAAGGTCTCGTTGCACTTCCCCTTTACCTAATCTTACACCATTGAGATAATAATCTGCCTCCTTGTTTTTGCCGCCAAAGTGGATAACCTCACATTTTTCTACATTATACTACATCTGCCATGCATCTGCCCACTCACTCAACCTGTCCAAATCACCCTGCAATCTCCTAACATCCACTTTGCAGTTCACACTGCCACCCAGCTTTGGATCATCTGCAAACTTGCTACTGTTACTTCTAATTACATCATCCAAATCATTAATATATATGGTAAATAGTTGCAGCCCCAGCACCGAGCCTTGTGGCACTCCACTCGCCACTGCCTGCCATTCTGATAAAGATCAGTTTACTCCTACTCTTTGCTTCCTGTCTGCCAACCAATTCTCTATCCATGTCAATACCCTACCCCCAATACCATGTGTTCTAATTTTGCTCACCAACCTCCCATTTGGGACCTTATCAAAGGCTTTCTGAAAGTTTAGATTAATCCACTGGCTCTCCTTTATCCATTTTTCCTGTCACAGACTCAAATAATTCCAGAAGATTAGTCAAGCATGATTTCCCTTTCATAAATCCATGCCGACTTGAATCAATCCTTTTACCACTATCCAAATGTACCATTATTACCTCTTTAATAATTGACTCCAGCATCTTCCCCACCACCGATGTCAGGCTAACTGGTCTGTAATTCCCCGTTTTCTCTCTCGCTCCTTTCTTGAAAAGTAGGATAACATTAGCTGCCCTCCAATCCACAGGAGCTGATTCTCCCATTAGAATCTTTCTTCCTCTTTAGAATGAAAAAATCCTGCATTTTCTAAATTGTTCCCAGCAATTCCTGCCATTGCAGTGCCACCATCATTCTTGCTAGGGCCCCTTTCCAGTTAACTTTAGCCAGCATCCCCCTCATGCATCCGTAGTCCCCTTTGTTCAACAGAAATACAGACAGTTCCAATTTCATCTTCTCTGTCTCAAATTGTAGTTTGAATTTTATCATATTATGGTCACTACCTCCTAATGGTTCCTTTATCATTACACTATACCAAATACAAAATTGCGTTTTTTCTTTGAGGCTCAACTACAAGCTGCTCTAATGAACCATCTCGTAGGGACTCTACAATTTCCCTCTCTCAGCGTCCTGTGCCACTCTGATTTTCCCAGTCTACCTGCATATTGAAAACCCCCATGACCACTATAACTTTGCCTTTCTTACGTGGTTTAGAGACATAAGAACAAAGGTGGGCAAATGGGACTAGCTTAGATGGGGCATCTTGGTCGGCTTGGATGATTTGGGCTGAAGGGCCTGTTTCCATGCTGTGTCTCTATGAAATATTAGAACAGCTAGTGTGTGAAGAACTCAGACCAATCTATAACGGCTGTTCTGACCTTGATGAAATCAGTGGGAACTCGTGAGGCTCCACCCAGTGGATTAAAGTGATCCCAGGCCAGTCCCTCAGTTTGAGCACAGGTGCTCCACAGAGCCGTCCTCTGAGCTCTGTTTGATGTGTCAGCATCGAGAAGGCCACATTGAAAATGTGCCTTAAAGCTACAACGTCAGAATCTCAATGTTCCAATCAGCATTGCAATTAAACAGGCTTGACTTCAGCACAGTGCGCTGGACTGGAAGTAAGACATCCATTCCTGCTTCAGCTGAATGACCGGGTGTGTGGACTGATGGGTTGGAAGAGGTGATGGGTCAGGTGCTGCATGGAGAGGAGATGTGTTTGGTGGGGAATCATGGGTGTTTGCAGAGTGGTGTGGTCAGGCAACACCAGCAGGCACAAACAGCAGGTATCAACAGCCTTGGCAACACCGAAGGCACTAGTGATGTACGAGGTGTAATCAGAGCAGAGAGTTCAGAGACAGAGGATAGAATGCAGCATAACTGGAACAGGGAAAGCCCTGCAGGAATGAAGCAGAAACCATCCTATCAACAACTAGAGAGCAGTCCTCGCCTACTACCTACGTCATCGGATGCCCTCGGACAATCTTTAATCAGACGTTACTGTATTTGTCATGCACTAAATGTTGTTCCCTTTACACTGTGGACGGCTTGATTGTAATCATGTGTAGTCTTTCAGCAGACTGGTTAGAAGATAAAAGTTATTTTCCAATGTTCTATAGATTCAGGGTCAGTTCCTGTGGATTGGAGGATAGCTAATGTTATTCCACTTTTCAAGAAAGGAGCGAGAGAGAAAACGGGGAATTATAGACCAGTTAGCCTGACATCAGTGGTGGAAAAGATGCTGGAGTCAAATTATTAAAGAGGTAATAACGGTGCATTTGGATAGCAGTAAAAAGATTGGTCCAAGTCAGCATGGATTTATGAAGGGGAAATCCTGCTTGACTAATCTGGAATTTTTTGAGGATGTGACAAGTAAAATGGATGAAGGGGAGCCAGTGGATGTAGTGTATCTCGACTTTCAGAAAGCCTTTGATAAGGTCCATTACAGGAGGTTAGTGGGCAAAATTAGAGCACATGGTATTGGGGGTAGGGTGTTGACATGGATAGAGATTTAGTTGGCAGACAGGAAACAAAGAGTAGGAATAAACGTTCCTTTTCAGAATGGCAGGCAGTGGCGAGTGGAGTGCCGCAAGGCTCGGTGTTGGGGCCGCAACTATTTACAATATATATTAATGATTTGGATGATGGAATTAAAAGTAACACTAGCAAATTTGCAAATGACACAAAGCTAGGTGGCAGTGTGAACTGCGAAGAGGATGTCTGGAGGTTGCAGGGTGACTTGGACAGGTTGAGTGAGTGGGCAGATGCAGTATAATGTAGACAAATGTGAGGTTATCCACTTTGGCGGCAAAAACAAGGAGGCAGATTATTATCTCAATGGTGTCAGGTTAGGTAAAGGGGAAGTGCAACGAGACCTGGGTGTCCTTGTACACCAGTCACTGAAAGAGAACAAACAGGTTCAGCAGGCAGTGAGGAAAGTTAATGGCATGTTGGCCTTCATAACGAGAGGGTTTGAGTACAGGAGCAAAGAGGTCCTTCTGCAGTTGTATAGGGCCCTGGTGAGATCATATCTAATTGAGGAAGGATGTCCTTGCCATTGAGGCAGTGCAGGGTTCACGAGGTTAATCCCTGGGATAGAGGGACTGTCATATGAGGAAAGAGAGAGCTAGACAGAGCTCTTAAAGATAGCGGAGTCAGGGAGTATGTGGAGACGGCAGGAACGGAGTACTGATTGAGAATGATCAGTCATGATCACATTGAATGGTGGTGCTGGCTCGAAGGGCCGAATGGCCTACTCCTGCACCTATTGTCTATTGTCTAAGATTGGAAAGACTGGGCTTGTATTTACTGGAATTTAGAAGGATGAGAAGGGATCTTATAGAAACGTACAAAATTATAAAAGGACTGGACAAGATAGATGCAGGAAATATGTTCCCAATGTTGGGCGAGTCCAGAACCAGGGGCCACAGATTAAGATTAAGGCGGAGGCCATTTAAAACTGAGATGAGAAAAAAACGTTTTCACACAGAGAGTTGTGAATTTGTGGAATTCTCTGCCACAGCGGGCAGTGGAGGCCAATTCACTGGATGAATTTAAAAGAAAGTTAGATAGAGCTCTAGGGGTTAATGGAATCAAGGGATATGGGGAGAAGCCAGGCACGGGTTACTGATTGTGGATGATCAGCCATTATCACAATGAATGGCGGTGCTGGCTCAAAGGGCCAAATGGTCTCCTCCTGCACCAATTTTATATGTTTCTATTAACCCATCCCTTGATCTGGAGTTTGAGAAAGGAGGAGAAGAGTCAGGTATGGAGCCAAGATTCAGACCAATGTGGTGAAAATCCGTAGACGCTGGAAATTTAAAACAGAGTTGATGTTTCAGGATGCAGAAAAGAGACAAATAAGTCCGTTTTAAGTTACATAGGGCTTTGGAGGGAGAGCATGTGTCAGACAGGAAGAAGCCAGGGTTGCCATGGTGATCGACTCTGCAACTTCTGATTCATGGATTAATGAGAACAGACTGATACAAACCCCAAAGGAGATGTAAAAGCTTTGAAATGCAGGTCAGCCTCTAGGAAAAGCCCAGCATGTCAGGCAGCATCTGTGGAGGAGAATCACCAAGCCACTGTTACCGACAGAAGGCCGATTGACAAGGGACGTGATGGGTGATGAGACTCAGCCCAACGTGTTGCAGGACACGCGTGTATCGAGGGCGAGGAACTGTTTCTCATGCTTGTGTGGGCTCAGTGCGATGGTACAGCACGGAAACAGGCCATTCGGCCCTCCTTGTCCATGCCAACAAGTTGGCATTCAGGAGTAGTCCCATTTGCCTGCATTTGGCCCACAGCCCTCTCAAACCTCCCTATCCATTTATCTGTCCAAATGTCTTTTAAAAGTCTAATTGTATCCGCTTCTATAGCTTCCTCTGGCAGTTCATTCCAGATACGGATTACCCTGTGAATGAAAAAGTTGGCCCTGACGTCTCTCTTAAATCTCTCGCCTTGAGCCTGCGCACTCTGGTTTTAGAATCCTCCCCCCTGGGGAAGATGCCAGTGACCATTTACCGTATCCGTGCCTCCCATAAACCTCGACAAGGCCACCCCTCAGCCTATCGCCAGGGAAAACACGCAGTTTTGGGCAGGTTTGGAGGGAAATGGACCAAACGCGGGCAGGTGGGACTAGTGTAGCTGGGACCTTTTGCCCGGTGAGGGCAAGTTGGGCCGAAGGGCCTTATTCCACGTTCAATGACTAATTGACGAATAATTTGCCTTTTCCTGGACCGAAACCTTCCAACGCTCTCCCGCACCTTTAGATTGGTCACCGGTGTCTGCGAAAGGCGAGTGAGCGAAGTGTAGACCAGGTCTACACGTCCAGCATCAGAGGTCCATCCAGCCACCAAGTCAGTTATCTCCATGAAGCCTCCGGTTGGTCAGGGAATGTGTTTGTGACGGCCACGGCACCGTCGCCGAGCCCTGCCTCGGGCGGTGGCAGAGGATGTCCGTACATGTCCCTTACAGAGACCTCAGCGAGAGGTTTGATTTGACGGAGACCTGGTTACCGTGCAGGGAGATGGAGTGAGGAGACGGCGCGGGGAGGTGGGGTTACGGTGCCAGTGCTGCCCACCATCCACACACACAAGTTTACTTGAGTTTTGTTTAGTTTAGAGATACAGCGCGGAAACAGGCCCTTCGGCCCACCGAGGCCGCATCGACCAACGACGCCCGCACACTAACACTACCCGACACACACCAGGGACAATTTATAATTTTACCGAAGCCAATTAGCGTACAAACCTGTGTGTCTTTAGAGCGTGGGAGGAAACCGGAGCTCCCGGCGAAAGCCGACGCAGGTCACGGGGAGAACATACAAACTCCATCTAGACAGCACCCGTGGTCGAGGCTGAAGCCGGGTCTCTGGCGCGATAGCTAAAAGGCAGCAAGTTTACCACTGCGCCTCGAGAATGGAGAGGCAGGAGCAGGCTTGGACACAGCGGTGATGTGTGGCGGTGTGTCGTGGTTACACATGGACAGGTGTGGTCCAGCCTGCCATAACCCGTCACCACCCTCTTCACCAGTGTTGCCGTGTTCAGGGTATAAACAGGCCCTTCGGCCCACTGAGTCCACGCCGACCAGCGATCAGTCCGTCCACTAAACACTGTTCTACACGCCAGGGACTTTTTTTACAAATTACAGAAGACCTACAAACCTGTACGTCTTTGGCATGTGAGAGGAAACCGGAGCACCCGGAGAAAACCCACGCAGCTCACGGGGAGAACGTGCAAACGCGGAACAGATCGAACCCGGGTCTCTGGTGCTGTGAGGCAGCAACTCTGCCGCTGCGCCACCGGGTTATTGACTTGGACCCCGATGTCACTCTGATCATCAACATTCCTTAGTTGCGTATATAAACCGCGATGTAACTCCGAAAATACATTACCTCTCATTTGATGGGAATAAATTCCATCAGACTGTGGTCTGCCCCACTTTGCAATTGCTGATCTTGCTGTAGCCCCACAAAATCGACCCCATGATCCACAACCACAACTTTCATATTATCCACACCGAAACTAACCATCACCTCCCTTAATGTACTTCATAGACAGCGCAGACCCCCCTGCCCCCACTCCACAGACGACCCCCCCCCCTGCCCACAGACTACGCGCCCCCATTCCCACAGACCCCCCACTCCATAGACCCCCCCTTGCCCACGGACCCGCGCCCCCACTTCCATAGACCCCCCCACTCCACAAACACCCCCACTCCCACAGACCCCGCCCCCACCCCACAGACCCCCCCCCACACACCGCACCCCACCCCCACCGCACAGACCCCATCCCGACCCCACTGCAACCACAAACAGGCTCCACCCCACCCCAGCGGAACATCATTTGACTTCCGTGGTTGGGCTGAATGTCATGGGCTCAGCGTTGTGTTTGAGCCGGTAGGGAGGGGGTTAACGGGCCCGGTGAGGAGGTGGTTAAACATAGAAATAGGTGCAGGAGGAGGCCATTCGGCCCTTCGAGCCAGCACCGCCATTCATTGTGATCATGGCTGATCATCCACAATCAATACTCCGTGCCTGCCTTCTCCCCATATCCCTTGATTCCACTAGCCCCTAGACCTCTATCTAACTCTCTCTTAAATTCATCCAGTGATTTGGCCTCCACTGCCCTCTGTGGCAGAGAATCCCACAAATTCATAACTCTCTGAGTGAAAAAGTTTCTTCTCACCTCAGTTTTAAATGGCCTCCCCTTTATTCTAAGACTGTGGCCCCTGGTTCTGGACTCCCCCAACATTGGGAACATTTATCCTGCATCTAGCTTGTCCAGTCCTTTTATAATTTTATATGTCTCTATAAGATCCCCTCTCATCCTTCTAAACTCCAGTGAATACAAGCCTAGTCTTTCCAATCTTTCCTCATATGACAGTCCCGCCATCCCAGGGATCAATCTCGTGAACCTACGCTGCACTGCCTCAATTACAAGGATGTCCTTCCACAAATTAGGAGTTCAAAACTACACACAATACTCCAGATTTGGTTTTACCAGGGCCCTATCCAACTGCTGAAGGACCTCTTTGCTCCTTTATTCAAATCCTCTTATTATGAAGGCCAAAATGCCATTAGCTTTCTTCACTGCCTGCTGTACCTGCACGCTTACTTCCAGTGACTGGTGTACAACAGGGTCTCGTTGCACTTCCCCTTTACCTAATCTGACACCATTGAGATATTAATCTGCCTCCTTGTTTTTAACGCCAAAGTGGATAACCTCACATTTATCTACATTATACCGCATCTGCCACGCATCTGCCCACTCACTCAACCTGTCTAAGTCACCCTGCAACCTCCTAACATAAGGGCCCGGTGGGGAGGAGGTTAACGGGGCGGTGGGGAAGGGGTTAATGGGGCGGCGGGGAAGGGGTTAACAGGCCCAGTGGGGAAGGGGTTAATGGGGCGGTGGGGAGGGGGTTAACGGGCGGTGGGGAAGGGGTTAATGGGGCGGCGGGGAAGGGGTTAATAGGGCGGTGGGGAGGGGGTTAATGGGGCGGCGGGGAGGGGGTTAACGGGGCGGTGGGGAAGGGGTTAATGGGGCGGTGGGGAAGGGGTTAATGGGGCGGCGGGGAAGGGGTTAATGGGGCGGCGGGGAAGGGGTTAATGGGGCGGTGGGGAGGGGGTTAACGGGGCGGTGGGGAAGGGGTTAATGGGGCGGCGGGGAAGAGGTTGACGGGGCGGTGGGGAAGGGGTTAACGGGCCCGGTGGGGTGGGGGTTAACGGGCCCGGTGGGGTGGGGGTTAATGGGGCGGTGGGGTGGGGGTTAACGGGCGGAAGGCGAGCGGGCAAGTGGGATGGTTTCCAGCCTCCGGCCGTCGCTGCCAACTCCATCAGTATTCAGGGCCCTTCCTCAAGCCGCTGACTCCCCGCCATTCCGCGGCAGCTCCCGGCAACAGCCAGCCCGGCCCAGCGCAGATTGCCAATAAAGGACTAGCACAGGGCGCTGGGCCGAGTGGCCGCGCGGGCGGAGAGGGTCAGTGACGGTGGCCGTTCTTCCACAGGGAACATCATTGGATCGGGGATCTTCATCTCACCCAAGGGCGTGTTGGAGCAGGTGGGCAGCGTGGGCCTGGCGCTGCTGGTCTGGGCTCTGGCCGGGCTAGTCACGGCTGTCGGCGCCCTGTGCTATGCCGAGCTCGGCGTCACCATCCCCCAGTCCGGGGGCGACTACGCCTACGTCAAGGAGGTGTTCGGGGGCTTGCCCGGGTAGGTGTGGGGGGGGGGGGGGGGAGCTGCGGGGCGGGGGTGTGGGGAGGCCGGGGGGGCAAGGGATTTGGAGGAGGTGTGGGGGGAAGGTGAACACTTGACACTGGTCAGTCCCATCACTGGACATTGGTCGGACCCGTCACTGGACATTCAGACCCGACACTGGTCAGACCCGTCACTGGACACTGGTCAGACCCGTCACTGGACACTGGTTAGATCTGTCACTGGACACTGGTCAGACCCGTCACTGGACATTCAGACCCGTCACTGGACAGTCAGACCCGTCCCTTGACACTGGTCAGGGCCATCACTGGACAGTCAGACCCGTCGCTTGACATGGTCAGAGCCGTCACTGGACACTGGTCAGACCCGTCACTGGACATTCAGACCCGTCACTGGACACTGGTCAGAGCTGTCACTGGACACTGGTCAGGGCCGTCACTGGACACTGGTCAGGGCCGTCACTGGACACTGGTCAGGGCCGTCACTGGACAGTCAGACCCGTCACTGGACACTGGTCAGGGCCGTCACTGGACAGTCAGACCCGTCCCTTGACACTGGTCAGACCCGTCACTGGACACTGGTCAGACCCGTCACTGGACAGTCTGACCCGTCACCGGACACTGGTCAGACCCGTCACTGGACAGACTGACCCGTCACTGGACACTGATCAGAGCCGTCACTGGACACTGGCCAGACCCGTCACTGGTCAGTCTGACCCGTCACCGGACACTGGTCAGACCCATCACCGGACACTGGTCAGACCCGTCACTGGACACTGGTCAGACCCATCACTGGACACTGGTCAGACCCGTCACTGGACACTGGTCAGACCCATCACTGGACACTGGTCAGACCCGTCATTGGACACTGGACATCCGTCACTGAACACTGGTCAGTCCCGTCACTGGACACTGGTCAGACCCGTTACTGGACACTGTTCAGACCCATCACTGGACACTGGTCAGAGCCATAACTGGACACTGGTCAGACCCGTCATTGGACACTGGACATCCGTCACTGGACACTGGTCAGACACGTCACTGGACACTGGTCAGACCCATCACTGGACACTGGTCAGGGCCATCACTGGATACTGGTCAGACCCGTCACTGGACACTGGTCAGACCCAGGGCTGGTCACGGGTGAGCTGTACTGCCGCTGACGCCTCTCTCCCCCGCAGGTTCCTGGTGCTCTGGAGCGCTCTGCTGGTCATCTACCCCACCACTCAGGCCGTCATGGCCCTGACCTTTGCCAGCTACGTGCTCCAGCCCGTCTTCCCCGCCTGCGTGCCGCCCTACATCGCCTCCCGCCTCCTCGCCGCCCTCTGCCTCTGTGAGTATAACTGCCTGCCCTCAGGGTCCGGGGAGCGGGCAGCAAGACAGGCCCTCACTCCCGGGGCGACCAGGGAGGGGTCCCTGGTTAATGCACCCACCATCGACACTGTCCCATCACACACTCCCCCCAGGGTCAGACACAGAGACGCTCCCTCTACAGCGCCCCATCCATCACACGCTCCCCCCAGGGTCAGACATAGAGTGACACTCCCTCTACAGCGCCCCATCCATCACACGCTCCCCCCAGGGTCAGACACAGAGTGACACTCCCTCTACAGCGCCCCATCACACGCTCCCCCCAGGGTCAGACACAGATACGCTCCCTCTACACCGCCCCATCACACGCTCCCCCCAGGGTCAGACACAGAGACGCTCCCTCTACAGCGCCCCATCACACGCTCCCCCCAGGGTCAGACACAGAGACGCTCCCTCTACAGCGCCCCATCACACGCTCCCCCCAGGGTCAGACACAGAGACGCTCCCTCTACACCGCCCCATCACACGCTCCCCCCAGGGTCAGACACAGAGACGCTCCCTCTACAGCGCCCCATCACACGCTCCCCCCAGGGTCAGACACAGAGACGCTCCCTCTACAGCGCCCCATCACACGCTCCCCCCAGGGTCAGACACAGAGACGCTCCCTCTACAGCGCCCCATCCATCACACGCTCCCCCCAGGGTCAGACACAGAGACGCTCCCTCTACAGCGCCCCATCCATCACACGCTCCCCCCAGGGTCAGACACAGAGACACTCCCTCTACACCGCCCCATCCATCACACACTCCCCCCAGGGTCAGACACAGAGTGACACTCCCTCTACACCGCCCCATCCATCACACACTCCCCCCAGGGTCAGACACAGAGTGACACTCCCTCTACACCGCCCCATCCATCACACACTCCCCCAGGGTCAGACACAGAGTGACACTCCCTCTACTCGTGTCCCGGATCTGTTGACAGAATTCATTGTGAGAGAGTGATCTGGACTTTGTGACCCTCTGATCTCCCGCTCTCTCCCTGTCCCCGGTGTTGCTGCCGTTGTCTGACCCTCTGATCTCCCGCTCTCTCCCTGTCCCCGGTGTTGCTGCCGGTGTCTGACCCTCTGATCTCCCGATCTCTCGCAGTGCTACTGACGTGGGTGAACTGTTTCAGCGTGCGGTGGGTAACCCGCGTCCAAGACCTGTTCACAGCCGGGAAGTTGCTCGCCCTCGGACTCATCATCGTCGTGGGGCTGGTGCAGATCTGCAAAGGTAGCAGCCACTTGATGCCAACCACCATCCACGCCTCTCACACCCCGGCACACTTCCCCTCCCATCCACCGCCGCTCCAGAGAGAACAGTCCGTCTCCCACCCTCTCCCTGTAACTAAAATTAGAGCACATGGCATTGGGGGTAGTGTGTTGACATGGATAGAGAATTGGTTGGCAGACAGGAAGCAAAGAGTAGGAGTAAACGGGTGCTTTTCAGAATGGCAGGCAGTGGCGAGTGGAGTGCCGCAAGGCTCGGTGTTGGGGCCGCAACTGTTTGCCATATATATTAATGATTTGGATGAAGGAATTAGAAGCAACACTAGCAAGTTTGCAGGTGACACAAAGCTGGGTGGCAGTGTGAACTGTGAAGAGGATGTTAGGAGGTTGCAGGGTGACCTGGACAGGTTGAGTGAGTGGGCAGATGCAGTATAATGTAGATAAATATGAGGTTATCCACCTTGGCGGCAAAAACAACGAGGTAGATTATTATCTCAATGGTGTCAGGTTAGGTAAGAGGGAAATGCAGCGAGACCTGGGTGTCCTTGTACAACAGTCACTGAAAGTTGGTGTGCAGGTACAGCAGGCAATGAAGAAAGCTAATGGCATGTTGGCCTTCATAACGAGAGTATTTCAGTTTAGGAGCAAAGAGCTTCTGCAGTTGTATAGGGCCCTGGTAAGACCACATCTGGAGTATTGTGGACAGTTTTGGTCTCCTAATTTGAGGAAGGACGTCCTTGCTATTGAGGCAGTAGCATCGTAGGTTCACGAGATTGATCCCTGGGATGGTGGGACTGTCATATAAGGAAAGGTTGGAAAGGCTGGGCTTGTATTTACTGGAGTTTAGGAGGATGAGAGGGGATCTAATAGAGACGTATAAAATTATAAAAGGACTGGGCAAGCTAGATGCAGGAAAAATGTTCTCAATGTTGGGGGAGTCCAGAACCAGGGGCCACAGTCTAAGAATAAACGGGAGGCCATTTAAAACAGAGGTGAGAGGAAACTTTTTCACCCAGAGTTGTGAATTTGTGGAATTCTCTGCCACAGAAGGCAGTGGAGGCTAATTCGCTGGACGAATTTAAAATACAGTTAGATAGAGCTCTAGGGGCTAGTGGAATCGAGGGATTATGGGGAGAGGTTGGGCACGGGTTACTGATTGTGGATGATCAGCCATGATCACAATGAATGGCGGTGCTGGCTCGAAGAGCCAAATGGCCTCCTCCTGCATCTGTTTTCTATGTTTCTATGTTTCTAAATGCAGCTCGGCCATAGTCCTAAATAAACTGCATGACGACTTCCTGACTCTTACACTCAGCGCTCTGACCGACGAGGGCAAGCACATCGGAAACATTCTTTACTCTTTCTACTCGTGTTACCATTTTCGGAGAGTGATGGATTTGGACCCCAAGACCCCTCTGTATATCAATGCTATTGAGGGTCTTGCCATTAACTGTATCTTTCCCCTTTCATTCGACCCAAAGCGTAACATCTTACACTTGCTCGGATGAAATCCATCCGCCATTTCTGGTGCTGATCTCTGTCCCGCTCTGGCCTTTGACAGCTGAATAGACTTATTTCTGGGCACTCATTATGTCGGTGGTTGGTGGGGCAGCCCCAGTGGGCTGGCTCCGGGTGTAGTCCCGGTGCGGGTCCCAGTACGGTCCCGGAGTGCTCCCGGAGCAGGTGGCTGTACCCGACTCTCGCTGCCCGTCTACAGGTCACTACGAAGCGCTGACCCCCAGCGCGGCATTCAGCGGCTCCAGTAGCCCCAGCGTGGGACACATCGCGCTCGCCTTCCTCCAGGGATCCTTCTCTTATAGCGGCTGGAACTTCCTCAACTACGTGACGGAGGAGCTGGTGGACGCTCGGAGGTGAGGCATCGGGGCGAGCCTGCAGTTGCTGGTGTGTACACCGCGGCAGGGGAGCAAACAGGCTGTTCGGCCCCTCCATAGGATCCCGGCTGATCCAAGATTCCTTGTCCGCTTCGCACAAACTCCGGTGCTGGTGGTGACAGGACCGGCGGGAGGGACGGGCGGGGTTGGGTGGGGAGGGGGTCCCGGGGGGGGAAGACGGGGGCCCGGGGGTGGGGAGAGAAGAGGGGGGAGGGGTGCCGGGGTGGAAGGTCCGTGGGGGGTGAAGAGGGGGAGGTGATCCTGGGGGGGGGGGGGGGGAGAGGGGGGTCCCTGGGGGAGGGGAGGGGGAAGAGGATGGAGGGTCCCGGGGGTCTGGGGGTGGGGTCCAGGCGCGGTGGGCAGAGCTCCGGCGGATGGGATTGTGCCCGTCCTTCCCTCCCTCTCCGCAGGAACATCCGCGGGCCATCGCTATTTCCATCCCGCTCGTCACCTTCGTCTACGTGTTCTCCAACATCGCCTACGTGACGGCCATGAGTCCCCAGGAGCTGCTGGACTCGGGCGCCGTGGCCGTGGTGAGTGACCGGTGGGGGGGGGGGTGACCAGCGGGGGGGGGGGGTGAATCGGTGGGAGAGTGATCAGCGGGGGGGGGGGTGACCAGCGGGGGGGGGGGGTGATCGGTGGGAGAGTGATCAGCGGGGGGGGGGGTGATCGGTGGGAGAGTGATCAGCCGGGGGGGGGGTGACCAGCGGGGGGGGGGGGGGTGATCGGTGGGAGAGTGATCAGCGGGGGGGGGGGGGTGACCAGCGGGGGGGTGACCAGCGGGGGGGGGGGTGATCGGTGGAGAGTGATCAGCGGGGGGGAGGGTGACCAGCGGGGGGGGGGGGGTGACCAGCGGGGGGGGGGTGACCAGCGGGGGGGGGGGGTGATCAGCGGGGGGGGTGATCGGTGGGGGAGTGATCAGCGGGGGGAGGGGAGACCAGCGGGGGGGGGTAGTCAGTGGGGGGGGGGGGGGTCGGGGGTGCGAACCCGGGGAAGGGCAGTTCATGGCCGTTAAGAGTGATCCAGGGACACCGAGGGCTAGGGAGGGTCGAGGATGGTTGGGTGGGGGTGGGAGGACGGGGGGGGGGGGGGGGGGGGGGTAAGATCGGGCGGAGGGGAGGGTTGGTGAGGCGTTGTCTGTGGGGTGAATTGTTACATAGAAACATAGAAGATAGGCGTAGGAGACCATTTGGCCCTTCGAGCCAGCACCGCCATTCATTGTGATCATGGCTGATCATCCACAATCAGTAACCCGTGCCTGCCTTCTTCCCATATTCCTTGATTCCACTAGCCCCTGGAGCTCTATCTAACTCTCTTTTAAATCCATCCAGTGATTTGGCATCCACTGCCCTCTGTGGCAGAGAATTCACAACTCTCTGGGTGAAAACGTTTCTTCTCGCCTCAGTTTTAAATGACCTCCCCTTTATTCTAAGACTGTGGCCCCTGGTTCTGGACTCCCCCAACATTAGGAACATTTTTCCTGCATCTAGCTTGTCCAGTACTTTTATAATTTTATATGTTTCTATAAGATCCCCTCTCATTCTTCTAAACTCCAGTGAATACAAGCCCAGTCTTTTCAATCTTTCCTCATATGACAGTCCCGCCATCCAGGGACCAATCTCGTGAACCTACGCTGCACTGCCTCAATTACAAGGATGTCCTTCCTCAAATTAGGAGACCAAAACTGCACACAATACTCCAGATGTGGTCTTACCAGGGCCCTATACAACTGCAGAAGAACCTCTTTACTCCTATACTGAAATCCTCTCGTTATGAAGGCAAACATGCCATTAGCTTTCTTCACTGCCTGCTGTACCTGCACGCCAACTTTGAGTGACTGGTGTACAAGGACACCCAGGTCTCGCTGCACTTCCCCCTTATCTAACCTGACATCATTGAGATAATAATCTGCCTCGTTGTTTTTGCCGCCAAAGTGGATAACCTCACATTTATCTACATTATACTGCATCTGCCATGCATCTGCCCACTCACTCAACCTGTCCAGGTCACCCTGTAACCTCCTAACATCCTCTTCGCAGTTCACACTGCGCACAGCTTTGTGTCATCCGCAAACTTGCTAGTGTTACTTCTAATTCCATCATCCAAATCATTAATATATATGGTAAACAGTTGCGGCCCCAACACCGAGCCTTGCGGCACTCCACTCGCCACTGCCTGCCATTCTGAAAAGGACCCGTTTACTTCTACTCTTTGCTTCCTGTCTGCCAGCCAATTCTCTATCCATGTCAACACCCTACCCCCAATACCATGTGCTCTAATTTTGCTCACCAATCTCCCGTGTGGGACCTTATCAAAGGCTTTCTGAAAGTCTAGATACATTACATCCACTGGCTCTCCTTCATCCATTCGTGAGTCCACGCCCACCAGCGATGAGTCCGTCCACTAAACACTATTCTACACGCCAGGGACTTTTTTACAAATTACAGAAGACATACAAACCTGTCCGTCTTTGGCATGTGAGAGGAAACCGGAGCACCCGAGAAAAACCCACGCAGCTCACGGGGAGAACGTGCAAACGCGAACAGATCGAACCCGGGTCTCTGGTGCTGTGAGGCAGCAACTCTGCCGCTGCGCCACCGGGTTATTGACTTGGACCCCGATGTCACTCTGATCATCAACATTCCTCAGTTCCGTATATAAACCGCGATGTAACTCCGAAAATACATTATCTCTCATTTGCTGGGAATAAATTCCAAAAGACTGTGGTCTGCCCCACTTTGCAATTGCTGACCTTGCTGTAGCCCCACAAAATCGACCCCATGTTCCACAACCACAACTTTCATATTATCCACACCGAAACTAACCATCCCTCCCCCATTCACCTCCCTTAATGAACTTCACAGACAACGCAGACCCCCCACTCCACAGACCCCCCCTTGCCCACAGACCCCCCCTTGCCCACAGACCCCCCCCTTGCCCACAAGACCCCCCTTGCCCACAGACCCCCCTTGCCCACAGACCCCCCCTTGCCCACAAACCACGCGCCCCCACGCACAGACCCCCCACTCCACAGACCCCCCCCCTTGCCCGCAGACCCCCCTTGCCCACAGACCCCCCCTTGCCCACAGACCCCCCTTGCACACAGACGCCCCCCTGCCCACAGACCCCCCCTTGCCCACAGACCCCCCACTCCACAGACCCCCCCCCCTTGCCCACAGACCCCCTGCCCACAAATCACGCGCCCCCACGCACAGACCCCCCACTCCACAGACCCCCCCTTGCCCACAGACCCCCCCTGCCCACAAACCACGCGCCCCCACGCACAGACCCCCCACTCCACAGACCCCCCCCTTGCCCACAGACCCGTCCCTTGCCCACAGACCCCCCTGCCCACAAACCACGCGCCCCCACGCACCGACCCCCCCACTCCACAGACCCCCCCTTGCCCACAGACCCCCCCTTGCCCACAGACCCCCCCTTGCCCACAGACCCCCCCTTGCCCACAGACCCCCCCTTGCCCACAGACCCCCACTCCACAGACCCCCCCTTGCCACAGACCCCCCCCCCTTGCCCACAGACCCTCCTTGCCCACAGACCCCCCCTGCCCACAGACCCCCCCTTGCCCACAGACCCCCCTTGCGCACAGACCCCCCCCTTGCCCACAGACCCCCCCTTGCCCACAGACCCTCCTTGCCCACAGACCCCGCCCCAACCCACAGACCGCCCCACAGATCTCACCCACCCCCACCCTACAGACCCCATCCCGACCCAACTCCTACCACAAAACAGGCTCCACCCCACCCCAGCGGAACATTATTTGACTTCCGTGGTTGGGCTGAATGGCCTGGGCTCAGCGTTGTGTTTGAGCCGGTAGGGAGGGGGTTAACGGGCCCGGTGGGGAGGTGGTTAAACATAGAAATAGGTGCAGGAGTAGGCCATTCGGCCCTTCGTGCCAGCACCGCCATTTATTGTGATCATGGCTGATCATCCACATCAATAACCCATGCCTGCCTTCTCCCCACATCCCTTGATTCCACTA
Source organism: Rhinoraja longicauda (assembly GCF_053455715.1). Lineage (NCBI taxonomy): Eukaryota > Metazoa > Chordata > Chondrichthyes > Rajiformes > Arhynchobatidae > Rhinoraja > Rhinoraja longicauda. The sequence goes on from NC_135958.1 coordinate 43,929,648, forward strand.
GCCCCAGAGCTCTATGTCACTCTCTCTTAAATTCATCCAGTGATTTGGCCTCCACTGCCCTCTGTGGCAGAGAATTCCACAAATTCACAACTTTCTGAGTGAAAAAGTTCATTCTCACCTCAGTT